>NW_027124535.1:801-57234 GCF_001457755.1 Trypanosoma equiperdum | reverse complement strand
TTTTTTTTTTTGCTGTCTTTCTTTGTGCTTCGTCGTTGTGCAACTCCCTCAACCAAAAAAAAAAACTTCTGTGATTCTCGTTCTTGTTGTTTGTTTGCTTCATTTTCTAAGTTACCTACAATTGCCTTCGCAATCCTCGCCGCCACATTCGTTAATCCCCACCTTCCCAACTCGCGGTACAGCGCAACAGTTTGTAACCGAGCAAGGCAGATCAAGTATCAGAAGAGAAAGTTTTTCTTTTAGAAAAAAATCGGGAAGGGAAGGGGAGCGACAGCGGGGATGATCCGCCAGGGAAACACTAAAGAGCGGAACAGACGGAGGGTCCGCCAACACTCAAATGCGCACACACAGACAGACATACAATCACAGAAACGGGTATACGGGTGTCAATCTCACCGATGCACTAAACAGGAGGAAAGAGAAAAAAAAAAGAGTGAAGTCGTAGGCAAATCGAAAAGTGACCTGCTGCCCGGAAGGAGGACAGAATAACGTGTACCATAAACACGACAAAACCGAAGCCTTCGAACTGCAGCATGCACTTCTCCGCTTTCGGAGTGAATGTTTTTCTACAAATGACGAGGAAAAAAAAGATGGGGCACTAGTCCCTAACGTCTCCCACACCGTTCTCATAGATGCCGAAGATGGCCTCACTTTCAGCGAGACAAGGTGAGTCATACACCTTAATAATACGCTGTTCTCCCCTTCCCTTCCGTAAGCTCAACCGTGTAGTGGAGGCATGTGCCATGATGTGGCCCCCAATTGGTTTCTTAGAATCCGCTTGGAATGTGGGGGCAGCACCATCCACATTGGCAACAACCTGATTGGTAACAACGACGGCCACGTTGTACTCATTAGCAAGATTGCGCAAAGAGCGGAGGAACTTTCCAAGATGCATCTGCCGTGCTGCCAACTCACCCCGTCCATTGTAATCAGTACGGTAAAGAGCTGTGGCGGAATCAACAACGATTATTGCGACACGGTGCTCAGCCATAGTGGCGGACGCTTGCAATAACAACTGCTGCTGATGGTCCGTGTTGTAAGCACGAGCGCAAGCCACATTTTCAAGAACGGCCTCTGGGTCCAGGCTGTACCGTTCCGCCACAGCTACCAAGCGCTCAGGACGGAATGTTCCCTCAGTGTCAATATAAAGCGCCATTCCCTCACCACCACCTTGCGAAAGTGGAAGTTGGCATGTAACACAAAGGGTATGGCAGAGCTGCGTCTTCCCTGTGCGAAACTCACCGAAAAGTTCCGTGATGCTACCAACTTCAATGCCACCTCCAAGGAGTTTGTCCACCTCACGGCTGCCTGTCGTGACCATAATAGTTTCTTTCCGTTGCTCTTGGAAAACCGTAGCGCGCGTGAAGCCCATCGGAGTGAGTCTACAACACTCCGCCATTATCTTCTCAGCCTTTGCCTCACTTATGCCCTTCACTGCTAAAATTGATTTCTTCGGTGCATACGCGACAGACTCAACGGTGAGAAAGCCACACTCCATCAACTTTTTGATATCAGCAGAAGCAACTCCATAGTTTTCCATTATCTGAAGGACACGAAAGGAAGGCCCACCGGCAGCGTCACCAACTTGCTGCTGCATCTCTTGCGTGTTGTCGTTGACCGCATCCACTGCGGCATCATCGAACGCGGTATCATCGATGTCGTGAACTTCATCTTCTATCACCTCTTTAGTGCGTTTCTTATTTTTGGTGCGAGTGTTCATCCCCTGGTATACGCGTTAAGAAACCTTCACGGGGAATCTGGAGAAGCCCTTTCGGTGTTGTTGCTGGTTTCTCTTTAAAGCGCGCACCACCTCTCAAAGAATTCCCCACGACTCACCGAACTTCTAATGCTGAACGTGAAGGTACAAAGGAAACAATGAGACAGCAGCAGAGCAGCTCAATGACAAAGAGAGAGAGAAAGAAAGAAAAGTGAAGAAGAAGTTTCTGGCACTTGAGTTTTGGAAAAGAGGAAACAAATAATGGGTCAAAAGCCATCATTTTTCTTGACAAAAGGCACACTTCGGTAGCAGTAGTGTAGCATCCACGAAATAAGTAAAAAACCGACTTCAATACCACTGTATTCTTATAACATACTGGAGACGTTTTCACCCACACACACACAAAAAAACAACAACAATCCATAAACAACGGGGAGGGTGGAGTAGCAGAAACGAGGGCACAAATATAAACTTATTTAACTGTGCCCACGACGTAAAGGAAAACATTGGACATGTTTTGACTGCCTTTCTGCAAATCGCATCGAGAGCGGGGTGGGAGAATCGGCAGCGGCATCGGTAACCCACGGAAAGAACTGCTGAATGTTTCTTTTTGTACATTAGTCGAAACACATCACCCACAAATAACACCAATCGTGTAGATGTGAGTGAATACGACTGAAATACCCCTGGAGGGCCAACGTCCCGGTAAAAGGGGCGGAGAGAGCAAACATGACGGGGTTCAAACCACCAGCACATTTCCAAAGCCCCCGCACTTCACCCATATTTTGGTAACGGAAACAACAAAAAAAGATCACAACAACTAGCTAATGCGCTTCACGCCTGAATAGAGTGTGCCGCACAGCTTGCACTTACCCCCTGTGGCAACTTTCATAGCACACTTTCCACAGAAAAGAGCATGGCCACAACTATTCGTGCAGTATGTGATGCGCTCCTTATGGCACTTCATGCACGTACTATTGTCTTCACGGGATGAGGAATTACGGTTACTTCCTACTGATGACATAATCTCTTGAATGACACGAGTATGTATATGTACGTGCGTGCACCCCTAAAATAAATAAGATCTTGCACTAATTTGCCTTCACTGTTTTTACCCTACCAGTCCTTGAGTGCAAAGAAGTATAAAACAACGGACAGTGAGAAGACAAGAAGTAGAGCTGTGTAAACAGAAATACATAAAATACAAATTTGACTTGTTTCAGTGTGCAACTAAACAACGAATCACCTCGTTGAAGAAGTGACGCCCCTCTGCAGAGTATATTCTGACCACCAAAACGAGACAGAACAGTACTTATTTCTGTTTGTTCGTTTAACCTCTTCATAACCTAATAATGTCGCCTAACTTACGTGTCGGACACGCTTAGCGACATAACAGCTTCGTCAGTTGAATAACTAAAGGACAAAGTCGCAACCCGAAGCGATCAGTTGGAAGAGGGAACTTCTTTTCCAGACACAGAGCTGTAGAAGAGGCACACCCTAAAACGACATCCCACCCCCAACACACACACACACACACACATAAAATATCAGAGTTTACACTACTGATATTATCCCTTTCTGCATTACTTCCTCCGTTGGTATTACCAGAAGGAACCCCGGTGGTAAGAACAATGCATGGATAAGGTAACCGTACACCAAATGGGTTTGCAGCTCCCGCATCACTAAGCGGGGGCAACAACACATCTGGTTTACAGAAGTTGCACAGCGAGCGACAGAACTTAACCACGAACGAATACACGCATCCGTACGTATATTCACACGAGAGTGAAACAAACGACCGTCGCCGCCTCCCCGTGAGTAAGCAGCAAAAAAAAAGCGCAGGAGCGAAAGAACAAGTGCGCAGGCGGTTGCATTGCAAAATTTATTGTGGCATGTTAAATCGAAACCTTACATCGCCGACATCCTCGCGGCTGTTTTCGAACCTCCATTGCATTACCTATTTGCGGTCACACTACCGCCTTTCCAATCCTTCATGCAAGCGACGCATGATAGGCCCTGCGCTTTAAATCCATGATGTGGCGCTCCTTCGCCTTCTGTTTGTACTCCTCGATTAGAGTATCAAAATCACGCTTATCACTACTATAATCCACCGCGAGGAGATCCTTGGCTATTTTCTCACACTGTGTATCCAAGGTCTTCACGTCAGCAGCAAAGGTTTTTGCCAAAGCCTCTGGCGATCCTATGGCATCCAACAACGGTATCCTCCTCCGCGCATCTTGTACAGTTGCCAGCTGCGCCTCAAGGCGTTGTTGCAATTCTTCCACCTCACCCCTCACTCTCATAACCTCTTTTTGAAGCCTCCTATTCTCCTCCAAAGCCTTCTCAACATCGTCTGCGGCACGCAACCGCGCATCCCGAACTTTTTTGAGAAATGACAATTGATGCGAATACGACTCCAGACAGTTGGGGTTTGACGCAATGTCCTCGAGCACAGAGGACGATTTAGACGCCAGCGCACCTTCGACTTCCTTCAATGATGGTGGTGCCACATCCCCCCACAAGTTGGCAATGTTGTTGAAAGCGTTCCCCACGGCATCCACCAACTGCGACTTCCCGGGAACCCACACCGCCTGCGACATGGCGGCCACTCCCGCAGGATCCTCAGGGGCAATTGACACTTTTCGACCTCCCGCGTAGGCTACCGTTGGAGGCGAGTTGGGGAATGTTTCGCTAAGGGCAACGTATAGAGTAAGCGTGCATCCATGAGTTAGTTCTTCACGCTCCACCTGAAGTAACGTTTCTCCTGGTCGCTGGCAGACAATTTCAACATTTCCAAAGCGAGCCCTCAACGCATCGATGTGACCCCCCAAATGTGACATAATGGAAGGTGACGGAGGGTTGTACCCGATTGTATGGATAAAAAGGAGAGAGAATTTCTGTTTCACTCCCCCTCAATGTCCCTAACACTATATTTTCTTTCTACAATAGTAGATGCGTAACGGGCTGGTTACGTACGAAACAAAACAAATACGCAAGAGTAAAACAAAGAAAAAAGAAAAAAAAGAAGAAGCAGAGTCACGCACACAACCACGCGAAGCAGGGTCACGTGTACCAGACTGTTTTCACATTGGACCACGTCTCGACAAGCGCCTTCATTTTCATCATTAGTCCCCCCTTCCCCACATGTCTTTCGATATGTGAGATCGGGAGGGTGGACTGAAAGTATCGCCACTGTCAAACACCTTCCAGCCGAAGTTTTGGGGACACAAACACTTAAATAAATGGAAGCAGGAAGTCAAGAATACCTGTGTCACACCCTTTAAAATACGGCTTTTTCCTCTTTTCTTCTTACTTTCACTTTTTCCCCCTTCTGGGCTTTTCACCATCGCTAGATCCCACACAGGAAGCTGCTTCGAGTAACTTAAAGGTATATAATTTCTCAATGATGGAAGTGGGAAGCCACAAAAACATTGGTTAAAAAGATGATAATAATAATAACAATATTTGTGAATATATAACACCAATCAGGGAAGAAGGAGGGGCTTGTAAAGGAGAAAAAGAAACGCCAACAAAAAGGAAAAAATGAAAGAACGGGAAGAAAAGAAAATGGAAAGTGACTGTAACACAAATGTTACTTGTTGTTTTACCGGCTACATTTTGCGGTAAGACGATTGTCAACGTGTGAGGGGTGTGTAGACGGAAGAATAAAAGTCAAGAATAACAAAAACGAAACAAAGCAAAAGTAAAGGTGAAGGCAAAGTAGAAGAGAAAGATCAGATCTGCCTCATTAAGCACAAACACACAAAAACGCATACACTTCTTGCCGACTTGCCGGGTGGAGCAAGTAGGACGGGGTAAAAAAAGATGACACAACAGAAACACCAAAAGAAGAAATAGGGGTTGTCATAAAGAATAGCATTTCCTTCCCTCCTCTTTTACCCATCGTTGGACGCATTTCAACCAAAATATAGATGGAGTAATGGAGGTGAAGTCAAACAGAACAAATGGCAAACGCAGAGGGGGAAAAAAAAAGAGACATATACACGTTCGTATGCGCATACACACTAGAACGAACCAATGAGGGGATCGCTTTAGCACGGCCGCATCCACCAAAGAGGGATATCAGTTGCGAAAAAAGAAAAAAAAAGGTAGGAGGCTGGAGTTCTTTCCCTTTGAGAAAGGAAAAAAAAAATAAAGGATGTGGTACAACAAGTGGGTACCGCTTTATGGAGAGGCAGAGGACCGTCCTGTTGCGTTGATCGAGAGAAAAGCAACCACTTCTACTTCTTGCTTTCGTTCTCTCTCGCTCCCTCCTTTTAACAACCATCATGCGAGTTTAATCGACGGTTGCACGAGAAGGGAAGCAAACACACAAACACACACACGCACCCCGCACAATATGGAAATGCACACGAGGAGATTTTCGTTAAAATCACAAATGTCACGCAAACCAGGTAGCGTTCAACTGTCCCGTGTAATGAATATATGCAGCGGGGAGGTGCCTCAAGAACAGAGGCGCTGGGATCAGATGTGTGGGCTTGCGAAACCGAAAAAAAAAATGTGGCCTCTTTAATCCATCAAACGCTATTGTCTCATGCACAGATCAGATATTACTTACGTAGGAAAGAAATCAACAGCGAAATAAGAACAGAAGTCGGCACACCAACAAATATACATAAACATATTTGAGAGAGGAGGAAGAGATTTACTCTCCTTTCCTGTTTTCGGTGAGTCCACGATCAGGGGGTAAAAATGGGCGGAGGGGGGAGCGGAAAAGTCAACCAGCCATGAAGAGGAAACGAAACGGTGTTCCGCCACAGGCGCGCTCATGTTTATCACAACAGGGTTCCCTTTTCCTTTAGTTATTTCTTCCATTGCTTCGCTTTTTCGTTCGATTCTGCAGTCATAAGAAGACACTGCAAAGTTTAACACCGGTACAACAATGGGTATACCGACGGGTAAAAACAAAAACGGGGAGTGGAAGAAAGCAAGCAAAAACATTCAAGTCGTTGCCTCCTTCCGCCCGTATAGTCCACTCTTGTCACCGCTTCGAGCCATTGTAATGTCCTTCATTGACTCGAGGAAGTTTCAAGTGAGGTTCCGCAATACTGGAGCGTTGTGGCTCCGGGAACCTTGCGACACTGGCCTTCCCCACTGAACTTGACGATATATTAGGCAGCGACCGCTGTTGGGACAAGAGAGGCCTCTTACTAAATGTGCGCCGCTTGTTGTTGGAGACGCTACCCTGCCGTGAGTGTGGCTCACACTCGTCAGTGGGGTCATTAGCTGCGCAACTACTGCGCTTGGTAGGATTCACGCAGTGCTTTCTTACGGGGCTATGGTGATCGAGAACCTCTACAGTCCTTGGTTTCACAGGACTCAGCATGTTAAGCGGTTCAATCTCGGCTACCGGCACGGGTTTCCCCAGACCAAGTCCAAACCATTTGTCACAATCACCTGCACCTGGTCCCTTGTCGACGGCTAGCCCACTTAGTTCCTCCACAGTCTTTGACCGGCGGAGTGTTGACGTACCATAAAAGCTGAGTGGCAACGATACACCGGGTACCACATACATCTTGAAGAAAGGGTGAGCGAGGGCCTTGTCTACAGTCAAGCGCTTCCTGTAGTCAACTGACAACAGTTCCCGCAGGAGATTCATACCGTCAACACCCAACACGCTCCGGTACACCCGCGTCAGAAAGTCACCTGCGATGCTATTGCTTTCGCGGCCCTTAACTGCGGTTGCAATAAAGGGAGAAAACTTTGAATACTCCCCCAGTTCTGCTAAGTCCCCTACACGCTGATTTATGAGGCTGAGCTGATCGAAACGCGATTTACCCGGAAGAAGGGGCATCCCGCGAGCTAATTCGGCCATGACAGCACCCACGGCCCACATGTCTGAGGTGAAGTTATAATGTGGCAATCCAATAAGCATCTCTGGGCTGCAATACCAGCGTGTAGCGACGTTCCCCGTTAGTGGCCCTGGTTGATCCGTAGGAGTACGGAGAAGCCCCCCACTTGTTGTTTTAACTAAGGTTCCTGGCTGACGCAGAATTCTTGAGGACCCCAAATCACACACAAATGATACCCTTCCTTGGTACACAAGTATGTTCTCCGGCTTCAAGTCCCTGTGTACAACTCCGTGGTGATGGCACGAACGCACACCAACAAGGAGTGTGAAGAGAATCTGCTTAAGTTGTGGGCGTGGGACCCCATGCGGATTGCGCCGGATGATATCCAACAAGTTGTGCTCATAATACTCCATAACAAGGCATAGCTGCCCACCGGTATGAAAATCTCGCAGAAGTTGCACAACACCCGGCTGTCCTACCAGCAGTTTCAGTGCCCGAAGCTCCCGTAGTATAACGCGGCGAGAAAACACACAATCCCTCTTTCTCTTAAAACATTTGATTGCTACAACTCGACCGCTCTTTTTACATCGGCATTTGTAGACAATGCCATACGTCCCCTCACCGACGGCGGCCACGGTTTCGTAGTCTTCCATCAGTACGAGAGCCGGTTTACGTGTGCTTCTGACTCGGCACCACACAGCCCGGTCGAAGCACTCACCCTATTGTACATGTCGAAAAGTAAACACAAGGAGGAAAGCAGTAGAACTAGCAAAGAGACGCCACGTAACCGTGATGCATGAACATTTAAAAAGGGAGTGTAACGCAAGCTTCACAACGCGTCGAAGAGCACTTGCTTACTCGACACGGCCGTACCATACATTTCAAACCCACCAATAATGACAGTCACCTCTCCCCACATCCTTTTTTCCCAGAAGAGGTGATTGGAGTGAGGAGAGCCACGAGGGGATGAGTCCAACAAGTGGAGACCACCCGACAGCCACATAACCAAGGAATACAATTCATCCCTTCTTGTCGCCCTTACGCTTACGCCCTCTAGTCAGTGGCTTCTTCATATGCTTCTTTTTCGGCTGCAATCCTCCAGTTGCCTTCACAACTCTGAGTCGATCACGCTGATCAGATGGAACACGGGAAGCCATATGTGACTCTACAGCCGATATGTAGTTTGCCCTCGCTTTGGTTTGTAATGTCTTACGCCCTTTGTTGAAGACTGTTTTCTTCTTGGCCTCACCCACGTACTTGCGCAAGGCACCTTCGCTCTTCCCGCGAGTTTTACCCTTCAAACCTTTTTGCGACATCGCTCTCCTCTACTTCGAGTTACGGTACAGCGCTGTGCTACTAATGTATTCGCTTCTCTTGTCGGCGTCACAGCAGCTTGATTAAAGAAATAGTGAGAATTAAGGAAAAAATAAGACACGCGTCACACAGACACAAGGGCCTGTGCAGCGAATCGACGACGGATTTGTGGGATAAAAAGAACACAACAACATCGAGTACGGTTAGACAGAAAACTACATAGTTCCCAGTAGTAAAGGGAAAGATGGCCCCTTAAGCTAGCTACACCATCTCTATGACTATTTACATTACAGGAATAGAAAAGCCTGAGCATATCTAGTCAAATACGCATGTAAATATATACAGTCTCACGGTGCGAACAATTCCCTTCCTTCTTTCTATCTCAGCCCTCACACACTTCCAACTTTTTGCCTCGTCTTCTCCAACACCTGCTCAACTATCCTGCGTTGTTCTCTCTATAAACGCCTTAGGCCCGTTCGGCAACAGAAAGGGGACTCGGGTCCTCGTTTTAACTTCACGTAATATTTCGGTTACCCGCCCCTCCGAGAGCCACCTCCATCGGAAGGGGAATTTCTACAAGTACAGACAAATACAGACGCACAGGCAAAAATAAAACCAAACACTCAGCGGAAGCCCTCCCTTTAAAAATTGAGGGAAATCACACAAGCCACACCACGCTTAATCCAGTGCTCGGGGGGCGCAACAGTTGGGATAGTAATAGACAACACAAAGTTTGTCGAGTGACCCGTTGTGCTAAGCGTTCCCGCGCGGGTGAGAGTTTTGTACACTGGACAAATGTAATCGTTTGGATCAGCAACGCGATCTACCACGGGATCTAAATGCAGCAGCGGGACGTCTACATAAAGTTCCTTCGGTCGGGACTCCGCGAGTGTGCGCCCTGCCCCGTCCCACCGAGCGCCCTCCAGGTACAAACCGTACACAATGGCGCCCTGCTCTGGTGCCGCAACAGTCGTCGGTGTCTCGTCTTGCAAGAAGGAAAAGTTGAAAGAAACAGAGTCGATTGCGACATCCTTGCGCCGCGCATAGTTTTGGAGGGTTCCAGTGAGGAATGCTTGAGGGAAGAAGAACCCACCCATCCATAGGGCATTCGGCATACCCTTATCGTACCATGACTGCACGAATTGCACGCGCCTCAGAAGGTCCTCAACCCAACTCGAAAGAGGCTTCAAAGAAGGATACGCCAGCGCAGCCCACGATGCAGGAACGGCGTTAATGAAGAAACTTGAACCAACAGCTTCCAACTCGGCTGACATGTCTACCTCACCACGAACAGCCTTAGAAAACTCTGAAAGAGACTTCTGAACAAAGCGAAGGAGGCGATTGTATCGCACGGCTTCTTGCACAAGGACTGTGTTCATCGATTCTTCGTACTTTGTAGGATACTTAGCGTGGAATTCCTGTACGTTAAACGTCGGAGGCAGCTTCTCCATGATGTGCTGAGCCGTTTTAATCAGCATCTCTTCGCGGCTCTGATGTGACGATCCCGAGCTTTCACGCGAGACAAGTGAGAGAATGGTAGCCAATATGCTCGCACTCTCGCTTTGGGCACATGTAATATCCGCATTGTCACTTAGTCCAAACACCTCGGGTTCGGGATTAAGCGGCCACGTGCCGAGGTAATCGAGATAGAAGGCCCGAGAGCACGCCTCTACCGTGTGATATGTACCGGATGGAGAGAAAGAATAACCTTCTTCTAAAACTCCTGGAGTAATGAAGTCCTTAATAAGAGCCATCATGCAGCGTCTATCCCAATCATCCGTGACACGCCCTCCGTAATTAATCTCACCAGTAAGGAAAGTGAGGACATCGAAAGGCACATCCTCATAGAGCGATATGAATTTACGCAGCTGGAGAAGACACACATTACGATCAGAGTCGTTGAACTCGTAAGCTATGTTAAATCCCAAAGAACCAAACTTGCGACGCTCCTGAATGACGGCATGGAATAGGCAGAATGCAAAAACCATCTTCTTAAACTGGTTGGGTTTCGTTGGGTGTTCAAGATCATCATCAGTTAGCCCATAGTACGACCGTGTCACGTTAGCACGAAGACCCATGGGTGGTTCATTCGTCATCTTGACAGATATCTGCAGCACAGCTACGGGGAAAGAATCAGAGGGCATTGAAGTGAGCCACAACCGAAACTCCTTTCGCACAGTTTCCAAAGTAAAACTCTCCACAATAGCCTCCAGCGTCGGCATCCACGACGTTGCCAAGTGGCAGTTCTGAAGCAGCACCCACTGACCACGCTCTCGACCATTGCTGAGCAACTCCTCCGCCTTCCTCCCCTGACCCTGACCAAGGGACACCTTGTCCAACTTCTTCGACATGCGCATATGCTCAGCAAAGCGCAAAAGATCATTCATAGGATCAGAACCTGGTGAGATAATAAAGATAAGTGGTGTAAGACACGTACTATCCTTGTATGCATCCATGAGGTCAAACTGTGGGACAATAATAAATCGCTCACCCATATAGTGCTTAACGAATTCCTGAATAGCAGACGCCACCTTGTCCCTTCGGAAGCATCGGACGACAACAAGACGCTGCAAGGGAGTCTCCCGTCCCTGCCACTCCGCCGCAAGCGGGTACGTGTGGGCATTAAGGCTGTCAAAGAGTTCCTTGTAGTAGTTAATACATTGGGTTACGTGTTCAGCGAAACCTGCAAAGTTGGGGAGATTTGACGAAACGAACTGTATTTCATTCCATGAATTCTCTGTTAACCAATCTGGAGCAGGATTCGGTTCCTCCCCGCCGCTTCCGGTTGGACCAGTCAGCAAATAATGATATTCGTTGCCGTCAAGTTCGTCCTGCTGCTGCAGAATTGAGGTACACAGAAAAAAAGAAAAGGTAAGCTTGTGGCGTTCAAACAGGGAACGGCAGACATTTGTGTAGAAAGAGTACGTGAAGAACTCAATGAGTTTTTCAACGCGCTCTTCAATATCTACCGCCGCCTCTGTGTTCTCAATTGCGAGTAAGACTAAGTTTATGTACCACTGGAGCGAGAACTGATACATCGGGTCCACAGTGGAAAGTTCTGAGACACAGAAGAAGAGCAGTGCACCCCGGTAGGCGTGTGGACGGTACTTATTACGCGTCTCATCAATGGTGACCTCCGTCGCTCTGGCACGTACAAGATCTTCGCTAATTTCAGTGGATTTTAGCTTACTCTTTTCGAGAGCGTCGATAAGCTCTTCCTGATCAAGAATATCTCCCTCCGCCTCCTCTAGCATGCGTAGAATGTTCTCCTGCAACTCTTTTAGCTCTCTGTTTTTCTCCGCACAATCTCGGGTTAACCTTTGCTTCTCCTGCTCCAAATCGTTCCGCTCTTTCTCCACTGTTCTTGCCAATATCTGATCCTCCAGTCCACTTCGCGTAATGAAGAAGTTCAGAAGAGACACGATGACGATGGTTTCCGGAGTGTATGATGGATTAGGCAGCTTCGTTGTCATGTATAACCTGAATTTCTCGTTGTATGGAATAGCCGAATCGCCGACACGTATGTGCGGAGTGCAACCGATAAGAAACACGTTGCGGTGAAGAACTGGCTCCAATGCTGGGTCAAGAGACTCACCAACATTCTCCAACAGGCATGGAAGACCTAGCCGGATAGCGCCCTCCACCGTCTTCATGAATTTGTCGTCCGATGCCTTGCATACTTGCAAATTGTCATCCTTGTGCAAGTTCCGGATCCACGAGTTTGCCTGTCCTTGAGGGTCAATCAGTAGTGGCCACGTCCGCGCATTTGACAAAATGATCGCATTCTCTGTCGACAGTGGGTCCTTTGGCAGGCCACAAAGCTGCCAATCGTGTATTTGAACTGCGTCACCTGTGGTTGATAACAAATCGCTGTTCTCGCTAGTTTTGATACCCAACTCCGCAAGCGAGGCAGACCATGTTTGCAGAAGATGTTTGCGGTACGGACCAGTAAGGGGGCCGAAGTAGGCGATCGATGCAGCAGCTATCACCATATCTCCCGAAACACAAGTGTCTTTCACTTTATACTGTTCCACAAGCTCTTTCCATCGGACTTTCTCACCCCCAAGTCCGGCAATAAGGCGGGCAGCACGCTGTAGTTTCTCACTTGTCTGCTCAACCTCATTTTCCAATGCCGTTTGGGTGGCCATGGCATCCTCAAATTCCTTCTCAAGTTTTGCGACCGCTTCTACGACAGCATCAAGTTTCCTACGGGTTTCGGCGAGGGCTCGATTGACACGCTTCAATTCCCTCTCGGCATCCGCAAGTCGTTCGCGCAGTGGTTGAATCTCACGGTTTACAAAAAACCATTTGTACATTGCACGCACCCACTGACACATAGCCATACAAGGTACAGAAACACTCTTCACCTTCTCTGGTTGAAACTCATCATTTTCATAGTATGTACGCACCTTTTCAATGAGAGGCATGTCCATCGCCTCTCGGTCAAACCCTCCCTTACCAGGGGGTTGTACCAGTGTATCAAGAAGTTGGTTGGCGTTCTTCATGTACGACTTGGCACACAACCACCAATCTGGCGTTTTCTTCCCCCCGGGAGGGCCGCTATAGAATTCCTTGGGGCAGTTGCCAAACGTTAGCAGGAGTGCAACGGCCTCCATAACATACTGCACACCCTTCGGTGGGTTCTGGTACTTGTTCAATTCAGATATTTCCGCGGCCTTGATCTTTGACAGAACTTTAACAGCCTCTTGAAGTGCGGGTTCAGCTTCAGCGAGGCGGCTAGCGCACTCACGGCGCATTCTAGCGCATTCCTCTGCCTTTGTCGTCGCGGCCACCTCCTCTGTACGTGCTGAGGCCTCCTTTTCTGCTGCATCTTTGCGGTCTACGCGGAGCTTCTCCATGATGCCTCTGATCTCCAACTTCTTCATCTCCAACACTGGCTGTTGCGCCTTCAACTGCCCCTCAAGCTCGACGACGCGAACCTCGGTATCATACAACTTTTCCAATCCGTTTTCGAGACGGCTGGCCTGCTCACGCCCGAACTTACGTTTGGATTCCACGAGGGAAATATACGTGTTCAGCAGAGACAGGTAAGACGTGGGCGTAATGTAAGAACGTCGATGGGTTTCAACAAAGAACCTCTCCGTTGTTTCCGCAGCAGATAAATGCAGCGATTTAAAGCACCTGGAGAGTCTGTCCCCCTCATCATCACCCAAATCCCCCTTTGCGCTTTGCAGTTGCGCTCTTGCCACGGAAAGCAGGGCCTCACCAGGCCATTCAGCAAACCAATCAATAGTACAACAAGTAATGAGCGCGGGAAACATACGCAGTCGTGTTCGAAAGACTTCACCGATAGGTGAGAACGCTAAGACTATATGGAGGTTAGAACGCACTTCTTTGATGAACCGTGCGTACATAGAAACCTTCGTCGTGGGCAGATTCTCGCTCATACATACTCCTTTGAACCTTTCATTGATTATTTCTATGTCTTGGTCCTCAAAAAGGTTGGGTACATCGCCAGCGGTCAGCAGCGCCGCAACGTCCTCCATGAGAGTCTGGTTAATGATTTGCGTGTCAGAGAATAGGAACGTGCGCTTCTTTCCGTCCTTTCCGCAATCCAACAGTAAACGAGCTAACGCCTCCCGCCATTCCTTCACACCAAAGTTCTTTGTGAACTCAATAGTGAAAACGTCCATCTCAGGAATGAGGAAGCACGCCAAGCGGGTTAGAGACTTTCGACCTGACCCACCAATTCCTAGTAAAAGGCAGTGACCATTTGGCATGCTCAAAACACGTGTAATACGACAAACGTGCTCAATGGCATCAAGGAACAGCACCAAGCCCATAGGATTTTCATTCGCATTGTTGTAAGCCAGGAGCTGTTCATTAAAAAAAGCCGCTAGTGCATCCATGTCCGTAATCTGCTGATAACTACGTTCCCCCGTGGACATGAAGTCACCGAAAATAAGCCTGCCGTCAGGTAGCAACGACTTGTAACCACCTTCATAACCAATCTGTATTATCTCATCATCAATGAAAGAAAGGAACTCCTCTCTATCCTCGTTACATATGAGTCTGTCGCAAAAGACGCGCTGCATTTCGTGCACCCACTGCTTCAGGAGAACGTCTCTGTTTGGAAGACTGTTAGTGTCGTTGATGTAAATCATGGGAAACACACGCATGACGTCCCGCATGTTGAACGAGTAATGTACGTGCGATGGAGTTGGAACAAAAGCTTTGCGGCAGCGTTTGAAAACATTCAGAGTCCCATCAACAAGGTTTGTTATGAAATCAACAACCTCCTCTTTGACACCTCGTTGGTGCAAACCCCCCTTAAGAATTGTATTAAGGATGGTACGTTTGGATGCCTCCGACATCTCGGGAAATGAAACATAGTTGAAGTACCTCATGAGACGGTTAGACACCTGTGTGCGACTTCCTCCGGGTGGCCCCATGGCCATAACAAAAGAGGTGTCGATAACCAAGTTCCACTTGATACCACCAACAAATGAGTACAAACCTCCATGACCAAGGAGTTGTCGAAGTAATTCCAGTGGTGGTTGAGCACCATAGCGCTCCTTTTGTGGAAGATTAGCGTCATCAATAAACACAAGGAAGTGTTTGCCAACCGGAGCACCATAGACATGCGAACGGCGTTTATCAAACTTTGACATGAGAGAGTCCTGCAACACGCCCGCTTTTGTCTGTGGTGTGAAAGAGAAGGCAAGGCCAAGCAAGCGATCGGATATACCGTTCATTACCAAACCGCCAGCCGCCACACTCTTACCCGTGCCTGTGGGGCCCACAGCGACCACGTTGACCTTCCGTTCCAACAGATGTGTCAGCACATACTTCTGGCGGGTGTTATCAATCGTCGGTACCAATACGTCTTCGAACTTTGTCGTGCGAGCAATATCACACGTCGCACGCAGTTCATCCCAGTGTGTCCATCGGGCCTCTTCATCATCATCTGGCGACGGGTAGTACACAAAGCAGTAGTCGTACACACTTCCTGATTCCGGCAGGGAGTCGGCGTGATTATTACGCGTTGCCATTTCGCGAAGCATATCGGCAAACTTCTCACGTCCCACCTCATCACAGGTTGCTCCGATACTCCAAGTGATCGCCATGAAAAACAGGGGCGTGATGCACTTTGCCATAATCTCCAGTCGCTCCGGACTGAGGGTTGGTGGCCCGCGCTGCCCCGGTAAACCGCCAAATGACTCTATATAACCATCCATCATACGAAAGAATGAATGCACAAGAATAACATTTGTCGACGGAACGTACTCCCTAAGGTTGGCACGCACATACTCGATGAGCTCATCAACGTACAATTCGACAAGTTGCTCGAGGTAATCCGCTTGCGGAGCCACATATTTGGGGAGTCTCTCCTTCCACGACTTCGTGAGAGCTTGAGTTGGTACGCAGGCTGTTGGCTCCATGTAAATCATACCACAACGAGAAACCGTGGCAGGCGACGCAACGGCAAGATCCTCCACCTCAAACATCATCGTCATGTCGCGACTCATTTGAATGATCTCACCCGATACCAAACAAAGTTTCTTGTTCTCATCCAGGACAGTATTCATGGACTCAATCCACAGAGCATCCACAGGACCGTCAAACATAACCCAGTGTTTCCCTATTTGATTACCTTCATCACCGTACTTGGCTGCCCGACGGAAGAGAACACAGAGCACACCGTCTTTCCATTCACCATTTTCGTCGTAGGCACCGTATAGCTGATCCATAGTGACAGCCTTTGGATTGCAAATGTGCGTGAACACCTTCATGTAATCACGAGCACCTACATCCTGCCCCTTACTCTGCATTACAGAGCACCCTGAAAGAGCTTTTTGCAACGAGGTGTACGCCATGGTTTTGCCACTACCTGCAGGGCCCACAAGCATCAGACCATGCCGAAGGGTTGTGACATCGTATAACTGCAGGCATTTCTCTATGAAGCCTGGGACCGGTTGAAGTTGACTGCTTGTAACAACCTGACGAAGGGAGTCAACAACGACGCCGTACTCAGTGGGGGAGAGCTTCGTGCCTGGGAACAGATCACTGATAATACCCTCAAACAATATAATGTCATCTTTGAGGAATTTGGGCGCATTGGAATCACGCAGTGCACGAAGCAATAACAAATCTTCATCTTCGTTGGGATTCTCCCGCTTGTTTAGACCTGCAGCCGAAATGACAGTGTTCACCGCACGCATACCAAAGTCATAGTGATCCTGAGACGACAGCTGCTCAGAACTCAGTTTGAATGTCATAACCATTTTCTGCGCCAAACTACGAGCCTTCTTGTACCCATACGAAAAGAGCCTTATCTCACCAATCATGGCGTAGTCGGGAACCATGCAAGCAACGGGACGGAATAGCACCTTCAAGTTATCTGGGAGCTCGGTACGGCCAGCGTAACCGGGGTTCATGGTGATGAACACTGCGTGAGTGGGGTCAACAACTACTTCACTCCCCTCAAAGACGATGCGGTACTGTTTCGTCACGCAGGCCTGCTGCAGGTCCGTCACCTGCTGGGCCACAACGGAAAGCACCTCAACGTCAATACGGTTAAACTCATCAAAGCACGCCCAAGCACCGGCCCACGCAAGTCCCTTGAAGAATTTGGCCATAGACAGACAGGTCATACCTTCTTGACAGTTGAACACAACACATTGTTTAGCAAGTGCCTTGGCTAAGTCCTTGGTCGTTTCTGTTTTACCTGTACCCGCAGGTCCTGCAGGTGCACCGCCAAGGCACAGAGCCAAGGCTCCTGTAAGTGTTAGGTAGATACGGTCAGTGAGTGGGGTTACAACCAACCGTCCAGTGTTGCCAAGGTACTCACCGCCATACACAAAGTGGGCGTCTACCTGTTTGATGTGGCACATCCGATCGTCAGTGTCAAAATAAAAGCGTAACTGTTTGATCCACTCGAAGGACTGTATCGAGTCAACCTTGTGCCGCGTCATGGCCTCAACTGTGTCTTTTGCATGAACCTCAACGGTGATGAGGGCACCCATGTTGATGCGCTCCCGCGCATTGAGGGGTGATTGTACAACATCAACTAGCTCAAATAGTTGATGTTCAAGCACCCGAAAATAGTTTTCCACACTTTTCTCAGCCACCAAGCCCTCCTCACAACCATTCGTCCAGAAGATTTGTGACACGGCGATGACGCACTGAGCCGCCCATTCAAGAACCCACTTTGCACGCGGGGTATTGCTATACGCATAGAAGGATTGACGTAGTTGCTCAGCCACAGCTTCCTTCATCATAGTTTCAACCGAACCTAGCCACATCTCCACGTTACCCTCGGGGTACACCACGTTAACGCTTGGTACATGCTCTCCTTCACCACTGAAAAACCCATTGATCTCGTTGTTTTCCGTCCACGAGAGGCGCTGTATGAACTCAAATAGTTTACTAATGTGAGCGTCAATGCGTCGAACCTCTTTGGACTGCGAAAGGATCTCCAGCAGTTCTTCATCCGAAAGGAAGTAAAAGCGGGGGAACGACTGGCGCTTCTCTGCGAGGTAATCGTTGAGCCCACGCTGCACCTCCTCAAGAATGCGATTAGACTCTCGCAAACTTTCCAGTAACTTGCTTGTTCCGATACAGAAATCCAGAACGTTGGGTTGATGATGGACAGTTCCCATGACGCGACGCCATGTCTTGTCAACGCGATCGAACAGCTTTGTAAGACGGGGTAATTGAAGTGCAATATCCTTGGCATTGAAGATCGGCTCAAGGTAACGCCAAGCTCTCTGACACTCCAACCACTGCTCAATGATATCGGAAATAAGGTTGAGTGAGCGCTCCCAATCGGTGATGGCCTCTGCATAGTATGCCTTGAAGGGAGAAAACTGCAGTTGCTGTGTCAAGTTGAGGTGCTCATCCAGCAACTCAACAATCTCAGACGAATCTTTGATTATGTAAGTATTGCTTTCCTTGTACGGTTCAATTATAAATACCCTGCTCTCCCATTTGGCCCGCATGTCCTTAAGCGCCTTCTCAATTTGTGCTTCCTTCGCCGCCACCTCGCAATGAGGAACAATAACGTCCTTAAAACCAAGCAGAGGCTCAAGGTCCTCCATGAGCAAAATCGTTTCACCTGGGACGAGAGGCAAGTTTAGTTTTTCTGAAAGGCCCTTCCAGTGGCGCTCCTTCATGCCAGGTTGGCGCAGAGAGGTTACAATCGGGACCCATTTTTTAAACGCCTCCACCTTACCCCGAATCTCCGACACGATCTTTAGCGTTGCATTCTTATCCTTGAACGTCTTGGACAATTGTGTCATCGTCTTAAAGGCGTTTGTCACCACTGTATCAATTTCTTCATGGTCCAGAGAATCAAATGGGTCAGCGTGCCAGCGGCGATAACAGTCTTGCCATTGGTAAGTGGTTAGCCACAAATCACTGTACGGCTTAAACTCCTTTTCTAGCTCAAACACACTACGGTAGTCCGTGAGCTTATCGCCAAAGAGGCGCTGATCACTGTTAATCGAGCGGGCCTGTTCAATGCACTTACGGATCTCAATACTGTTCACCTTCACCTCTGCCGCAACCTTCTCTGCCTCTGTAGCGTCGGTATACTTGGAGAATGTTGCCACAACACGTTGCAGAGCATCCACCTTCTTGCTGAACTCTTCGGCCTCTTTCTGGAGACGGGCATGGAGTTCTTCCTCCACTTTCTCTAGCTGCTTGTTGGTTTCTTGTATGCGCAGTGTCAGCTGTCGTGGCCAACTGATGGCCTCCCACTTCTGCCGCGATTCCTCGTCACTAAGCTCATACTGAAAACCATCAAGCACATTATAGTACTGCCGCATCTCCTCGATTTCAGCAGAGAGTTCGGAGATGCGCTCAGGTGTGTTGACAATTATAGCTTTCAGCTCGTACAGCTTCTCAGGGGTCTGGGGTTGTTTCTCCACTACTCGCACAATTTTGGTGAACTCCTCGCGGATGTACGATGTCTTGGTCTTGGCAATCTTACATATGAGATTCATCACAAGCTTCGCGAGTTCATGCTCCTTGCTAGCCATAATCTGGCCGAATGACTGGCAGTCCACAACATAATTGCCCACTGTAATAAAGGCAGGGAGCTTCTGTGCCACTACTTTCTTCGCCTTCAAATGGGCGCGAATCTCCTCCTTCATCTCCTCCATGGTGTGCTCCTGCGCAGCATACTCTGTGATGAACACCTTTTTATCGAGACGAACCAATGGTAGCAGATCATCATAAGTCTGCAGGTAGTCCCTCAGTGGTTTCATCGAATTCTGCAGCGCATGGCGCACGCGGTCTCGTAACAAACAAACTCGCTCTTCCTGTTGTTTCACGGAGTCTAAAAACGGCCCTTCACCTTCACGTCGCCAGAAATACTGCGACATCACAAACTTTTCCACCTGTGGAATGGCATCTGTACACTGAATGGCACTAAAAAAGAGGTCAATGATCGCTTCCTCAAAGTCCTTGAAGGAAATGCTGTAGGTAAACGACCCGTCCTGTTCGGCAAGCCTAATGGTAAACAGCGGTTGCTTCTCCACACAGTCATCGGCATCACTTCCAGGCCACTTGTTCTCCACGTTGTTCATGTCTATCACATTAACTGTAAACTCTGATACCTCCTCAAAAAAGACAGTAAAATCCTGCAACGAAGTGTAAACGAGGTCAAACAACGTGTCTTCCATCATGAACTTCACAGTCGTAAAAAACTTCTTCAACTTCGATATCTCATATATTTCCTGCTTTGACTCGTGCACGTTCAGCCACCCCTTTCCCGCGGAAACAAAGCTGTTCCTAATCACGTTACATATGTTTTCCGTCCATTCTCCTTTAAGATATTTTTCAACTGCTGCCATGTGGTCCCTCTGCAGCTTTTGAAACTCTGACAGCTGCATCTGGCGGGCCTTCGGAAGGTTAAACAAACTCCCCTCCAAAACCTTCATACACTCGCTTCGGACCCCGGTCAGCGCTGTCACCACTTCTGGTTGAGTGTAATAGGTTGAAAAAGTAAAGGACCTTTCTCTTTCTGCGAAGTCAAAGTCACCAATGGGGATTACAGAACTTGGGTCTGACTTGATAGTCCGTCGGATCTCTACATTTGGTCCTCGCACCAACTCCTGCAGGCTCATTTGTGTTGTATTAGCCACCATACGCAATGTTGACTCGTCACGCTGCATCAGATCCTGTAGGAGGATACGATTGTGACTGCGCTGCCATTCCAGTGTTAACTCGGCTATGAGGCGCTGGGCACGCTCATCGACATCAGGGAAAACAGCTTTGTTTAAGTTTGGAATTCCAGTGCCAAGACGTAGAAGCCGATCACTGAGATTGGAATCTAGCCCGGGTAGACCATCCGTAGGCATCGCGTCACAGCACAAACGGTAGCGAATCCAAGCCATAGCCTTCACACGCTGCTTTTGGGCATTCACGAGGCGTTCCACATACACAACGGGGTCCTCCGCCAGTAGGCGCACGTGGAAACGTGGCACAACAACGGGCGTTTCGTCCGGTACAGGTTTGGCGCCCCAGAGTAACTTCACCTCATTCCTGGCAACGTCCCAACCGATAACACGGCAGGGCCGCATGCGGAAATCGGAGTTCATGAATTCGTATATTCCTTCGGCGGGAAGGTAGCGACCAGCGGGGTTCTCATTCTGCGCTGCAATTTCCATCCACTCGGCTGGGATTCTACTATCGTACGACGTATCGTCGAATACCTGCAGGGGTAGCTCCTGGCTACTTTTGTGGGCTAAAAGTTTCAGCGTTAACCCTGCAACCTGAACAAGGCGGCTTACATCTTTCGATTCGTATAGTCGGCGGCGGCGCTCTATTTCAATCTCACGTGGGATACGCCCCCGCTGGAACTCAAAAGGCACTTGCACCTTTGGTTCGAATGCCGCCTGGTGGGCATCAGGAAAGAGAACAGCCGTCTCCTTGTAGGTGGCACTAATTGAAACAAGGTCCAGTGGTTCCGCTGTCTTGGGTCTCTCACTTACAGTGTCGGTGGCTGTTAGCGACTGTGAGTCAAGCCTGGAAGTCGTCGGCCTTTGCTGGCCGGGTTGGTGGTCCTTCGTTCCATTTTCTTCGTCCTTCCCGGTGGTTCCCAACACCTCAGGACGGAGAAAGTGTTGAAGCATCGGCAAGCTAAAGTTAACCGATGGGAAGCTTTGCGTGTGTCAGTGCTTGGGTACAAATGTCCCCCTCTAAGTATAACGGTCCCACAATAAAGGTGGTTCTGCACCCAAAAGATAACAGAAGAAGTAAAGAAAAAACGGGAAAAGAGAACCACTACAGAGAAACAACAGGTTCAGTAACAACGACGGCGACGAGAAACGCTGTGTTTAAGATAAACAAACACATATCACAAACATTAGTGAGGGGAAGAGAGTGCTGGTGGGTAGACAAAGGGAACGGGGGGAAAGCACGTGAGAAGACGCACTAACGCAAAGTGTACTGTCAATAGGAAAAGAAAAACGGAGAGAGTCCTGTGGAAAAGAAAAAATCAGTTTCACGGCTGTGTGCAGAAGGAACCACAACCCAATGAATGAGGCACCCTATTGTGGGGCTCTTTATCTTTTGGCATCCGCTAGGCTTAGGTAGCCAGCGACGTACGCACCCAAACTTTTCCAGATGAGAAGCACACTAGCTTCTACTCACCCCCTCCCTCCGTGCAGATGATCAAAGGAACCAGTCTCTCTCCAAACCATGTTCCTCGGTAGGTAGGAAAACAGTAAAATGTATTGCGAAGGGCTACGAAAAAAATTACACCCTACCAGGGCCCGCGTATGTATTCCAGAGTAAGCAACTCCGGAAAGAGAGTGAGGTAATACTGCACTATGTGCTGCCAGATACACTCGCCCCCACTACCAATCATCCTCTCGCACCCAGCAACACGTGTAACGCGTCTAGGGACGTAAAAGTTCTTTAATACCCCTAATTTCCAAAGCAACAATGCCACCGCATTTTTGGTCTTGCTCAGCAGCCTCCAGTGAGCCAAGCAGCCAGGGCATGAGCTTTTGCGCGTCGTGCTTCGTACCTCGTTCAAGAATGAGACGTAGGGTACGTATAACACACACAACCGCTCCAGGACTTCGACACTTGTCCAAAACCTCACGTATGTATTGGACGTTACCATCAGAGAGCAATTCCTGCCCCACTTCTGGAGAAAGCTGCGTAAAATACAACACACACGCCGCGGCACTCTTTGCAGTGGTACCAACAGGAGAAGTGCACAGAGGGAGCCACAGCGTCTCCAGGGCCCGTGGTGCGACGGACATAACTGACTGGCGTAATGCAGCAGCGTTGGGATTAGCTACCGCCTGCTTTAGGAAATGTTCAAAGAGTTCACAGCACGGTTCCAGCAGATTATCCACCTCCTTCTCCACAGCCATCACCAAAATGTTCAGCAGCACCTCCACAGGAAAGTTCTGCTCTGCAAGGTAATCCATCAGAACGCCACCGCGCTCCGTCTGTAGTGCTAGCATGACCAGTTGTAGTGGACTGGAAACACCGCTCTGCCTCGATCGCATCATGTACCGAACCAGTTCGCCTATGAGCTCCACAGTCGCAAGGTTGGCAAGCGTCTTGGGTCGCCTCTCGCCGCACGTTGCCAACAATCCGATACCATGAACAGGGATGGGCTCAACCTCCTTCAGCAAATCACCCAGCATACCAGCTACCACCTGCATCACACGGTCCAACATCGCACCCTCTTTCTGTGCTTCCTCATTCTGACGAGATGACTCTGAGCCAAAAGGGACAATCAACGCTCTAAGGATTCGCAACGATAGGAAACGGCGCTCACTCTCAGATTCGGCCAGCATGCTCAAATATGGTGGAAAAATATCACTCGAAATAACAAGACGGTGGCGCAACACTAACTCGCGATTCTGCGCTAGTAGCTCTACCAATTCATGGAGATTCGTTCCAGCAGCAGCATAGCGTGACGACGAGGACACCATCACAAGACACTTCCCAATACTGGAAAAGACTTTATCATTTAGCTGCAACATAGAGGACAAGTGCCTAGTACCTAATAGGTTACACAGAGCACTGGGGACGTTGTTCATCATGAAGGACGGTGCCCCGTGAGTCAATCCTTCCAACTGTGAACCGAAGAAATAACTCAGGTACACAGCAAAGCCCTGTGTGCAACGTTGCACGTAGCTGTCCTTGTCCTTCGCTATACCATCGGCGTACGCAACACACCGGGATGAAGTGAAGAACCTTACCAGTAGCTGCTCGTCCATGCATCCTAAGAGAATAAACAACACCAACGTTTTTCCCTTCATCGCTGTTGTAGCGTGTTCACTGCCGTTACGAAGCCCGCGCACAACTGCCTCAGCGACCCCACTAAGTGCGGTCAGCACCCCCTTCGCCTTGTCTCCCGTAAGCCGCGAAGAGGCGAAAGGGCTTGTTGCATCTGGTTTCCCAAGCTTTGTAATGTTTGCGTGCCGTAACCCCACCATCCCCTTAACTAACGTCATGTTTACAAACGTCAACAACGCTTGTGCCAATTTTGGACTAGGTGCAGCAAGTACACCACCATACGCTTCAAGCTTTAGGTATGGGGACTCCAGCACAGCAGGTATGAGTTCCTCCCGGAGCATCGCAAGTTTCAGAGCCGTGCACGCTGCGGCAGCTCGCATATATTCACCACAAGTTGGCGTTGGAGGTAACGCGTGTATAGAGAGCAACAGGGAAATCGTTTCCGCATTCACGAAGGCGTCAAGTGCGATTTGGCGGTTACCCACCGATGCCAGATTTTCGATGGTTTTGATGGCGTAGTGCTTCTGCACATCGTCCGGGTCGTTCAAAAGGCTCCTGTATAGATTGAAGGTGGCGGGAACGTCAACGCCCCACACGGCACGCTCCCGCTCTTGCTGCACTGCTATATAGATGAGAAACTCGCCGTAGCATGCAACCAACTTACGCCGTACTCGAGAACTCTCCTCCTCAGCGTACATTTTCACTATTGAAGCAAGGATATTAACCTTGGCGAGATCCGGGTGTATAAATGTGGCATGCCGGACAAGAATGCCCATGATGGACGCTGCTGTGGCACGGAAGCTAGAAGAAGCTTTGCGATGGCCGGCCATATTGAGACACAACGTCATGATCGAGCTGCTCACAACAAAATTGGCGGTAGAACTTTCCGAGCATATAGATTCAAAGTAACAGAGTACATTCAGCTTGTCTTCGCAAGACAAAGAGGATGACGATAGTCTCTGGTACACTTTCGTCACAAAGCGAGCCTTTTGTTCTTCATCGTAAGCTTTCAACTGACTCTTCGTCAGCGGCTCGAAGCCTAGAGCTTTGGCATCATACTTTTGTTCAACAAACCGCTCGATGTGATTATTCATAACCAGCGGCCTAACGTGCGCGTCTGATACATGGCTCAACAGGCTATCGATAAGAGCAGTACTGAATTTACCTCCGCCTACCAACTGTTTCACGTTGCTATTTTTTGCGGCGTTACCACCAACGGCTGTACCAATATCGCTCACCATCTCCCTGTTGTGATCGCCTTCCCGTTGTGCTGCGCCGTCACCTTGCCGCCCCGCGTTGCTGTCACAGCCCACCCGGGCTACACAAGACGAGGGGGAGGCACACGAATTTCCATCCCCTATCAGTGAACCTGACGTAGGGTCGCGAACACCCTCACCTTCTCCAGTGAGGTCTCTTGTGTCAATGCGATCGTACACACCCAGACATATCAGCGCGGATCCATCAGAGTCGGGTTGCGTGAGAATAAAGTTGCGCTTCGCAACCTCTACAGTCCATTCTACCGCCTTCTTGGCTTCCTCTAGTGTCATCACAAAGTCACCCTTTCCCCCATCAGAAGCGAGCCGTTTCTGTTTTAAACTCTCAAAAGCAGGTTGGGGTGGGTGAGGGGCGGCAGGCATATGCAGTCGACCCTGCCAAAAAGGGCTCAATACAACATCTTCCCACGTTGCCCGTTCTAGAGGGTTCTTCACTAGCAACTTCCCGAGTAGCTCATTCAGCTCATCAGAAAGCTCCTCGTGGGGATGATATGGTTCCGTGAGAATTTGTGTAATTAGTTCTTCCAAGTTATCGGCATCAAACGGGGGTTTTCCAGTTCTCATCTCCAGCAGCACGCATCCAAAAGACCACAAGTCGGATGCAATGGACGGCACGCCCTCCTTCATGAAGAGTTCCGGGGCCATGTACATCGCAGTCCCTATCGTGCCACCTCCACAGTTTACGGGAAAGTTACACGAAAGTCCGAAATCATAGAACCGCATTGCCATGGTGGAGTCCATAAGGACATTAGACGGCTTTAAATCACGGTACACAACTCCACGTGAGTGGATGTACATGAGACCCTCCGCAATGTCCCCACCATACAAGCGGACAGCTGCCTCTGACAGGCGACTTTCTGGATGTAACACCTGCCGCATGTCTCCCCCTGTGCAAAGTTCGGTAATAACCCACAGGTGATTGTTTGTTTCGTACCAGTTGTGAAACTTGATGATACGGGGGTGATTTGAGGACCGAAGGAATTTTACGTTTGTGAGCACATGCTGCCGCTGCGATTTCTCTATGGACGATATCGCATAGTACTCTATCGACTTTCTCTGTCGCCCCTTATAGACACGACTGTGGCGGCCCTTTCCAATTTCGTCGTAAATATGATAATTGTTCATAACTGAAAAGGTCCGCACACCCAAGGTGGCGGTTGATGCTACCGTTCTCCTTTCTCCCCCTGAAGCTGAGAAAGACAACACAACCGACTAAAAAACGAGAAGAGGGGGAGCGAAAGAGAAGTGGAAATAGTGAGACAGAAACCGTGATAAAGCAACAAAGATAACAGTGGCAATTCTGGTCCAAGTTTTGCAACAGCAGTCGTGTGCATTGAAACTACACAGTTGATGTGAAGGCCCCACGTACAGAAGAACTGACCCCATCCCGCAACAGTACCATTCTCCACAGTCTCTTTCTATCCCGAAAACTTTTAAGTTGGCAATATGAAAAGGGGAAGGGGGTCATATCTACGAGTAACGTACGGGCACGTCACATTTGAAGCAGGACGACTGAAAATGTCTCAATAGGACAGAAAGAGTCAGATAAGGAAAGCCTATTAGTACCGCGTCAAGCTGGGGTCGAAGGACATGCTTGTACAAAAGGGAGGCGGGCTCGCAAGTATGCATTCGTTAACAAAAAAAAACTTAAACGAAGCAGCAAACGACATAAATGAGAAGACAGCAGGACACAAGGCGCATTTGGTAGCACTCAGTACATTACCATAATGCAGATCCAAACCAACGCCCGGTGTGCCAAAACCAAACACAAAACTGAAAGGTGGTCCATCCGTTTCGGAACGTGACCGACATTTGGTGTGAAAAAAAAAAAACAGTCCCCCCCCCGCGTGCGGCATGTTCTTAATCCCCCTCGCTCCCACAGCCATCAGTGCTTGAGTGAAAGCAAACGAAGGAATGTGCTCAATAAAACATCTTCCGCTGCAATCTGCTCGACTTTCCCTATGACTACAGGGCGTACGGTGAGGGATCTAACTTAAATGGCTTGAACGCAAAACTTCGTTAACAAATCCGCTCTGTATTTTCAGTAGGATGCAAGAAGATCCCTGAATGGTGATTGCAGCACCGGCCCCTCCTCTTTATAATAAGGACAAACCCCTAATCACACACGCCAACTCGTATGCACACTCCTCATTCATGATTCCCACAATATCTCTATTCTACTCACAGTGTTCATGTTCCGTATCTCTCCAGTCCCTTACAAGCGGCCACCCTCCTTCACTCTAATGCACCACATGGCGCGACAATTCCAGCTTCCACGCTAACTCCTCCATCACTTTCCCTCTTCACCTCGCCTTCACCTCCAGCCCCTTCTTCCCTCGTTTCCCGAGTCGCAGCAATAATACAACACCTTCTTCCCGCCGTTGCCTGATTCTCCTCTGCTTGTCTCCATTACGAACATACATATTCACGTGGATATCCAAGTGCATGTACAACAAAGTCGAAACAAATCATGCCGTGCTCATAACGATACCCATTTCATCGCGCCAAATCATATCGCTGCTTAGCGCGCCACACAACCTGGCTGATGTAGTGGTAAAAGAAGTCAACGTACAACACTGTCTGAAGCACGCCAGCGCACACAGAGACAGCATTAACGCTTCCGTGCACGAAATAGCGAGCAATCCAATGTATAAGGTAAAAGAGGCGGTAGGCACCCATGGCGGCGAGGTAATGCGATGTGAGTGCTTCGTAGCGTTCTGTATATTCCAGTAAGAAGATTTGTGGTAGAATAGCCACAGACTCCAGGTACTGCGAAAATGCCCATAACACGTCCATCACCCACATGCCATGCTGGTGACCGTTGAAAAGAAGGGCGAGAACAAACGAGGGAATGATCAGGTAACGGATGCGGAAGGTGTCGTTCTCGTGGTCATAGGTTGTCTTCCACGGGCTTTTACAACGCATTAGGTAACAAATATGCCACGAGGTTGCGAGAAAAAATATCTTCATCATGGTGTTGTACACAGAAATAAAGGACAAAAACAGGTCAAGGTACCGCGTCGTGAAGACAAGAGCAAAAAGAAATTGCGTTTTAAGAGAAAGACCCGCAGCAGAACGCCCCCGCAGCATCTTTCCTAGTAGAATAAAAATAGCCAGGAGGTGAAGCATGTCACCGAAGGTACGAATGTACATCATGGTAACGGATGATGGTATGCAACTTCGTTACAAAACGCTCCAGTTGGGGTCCTCTACTCGCTTCACTAATGTTTTCCCTCCTGACTCTTCTGTGTTTGTGTTTATGTCTCCGTGTATGCTACTAATTTCAAATAGCCTTCGCCAAGTGATAGTCCTTTTGAACTTCAGTCGTAACGATCAATAACCAGCGCCCCCGTCAAAAAAAAAAAAAATGATATTCAGAAGAAGTTGTACCGCATACTGTTTTTTTTTTACAGCTATAGCTGGTCTGCATGACAAAAACGCCGACATTGAGCACAGAGTGAAACACACGTACAGATATCATTGGGCACAAGCAAACCCAAACGGGAGGAAAGAAACAAAAAAGGGACAAGACAAGAGATACAACGCCAACGGGAGTTAGTGATATAGTAATTGCCGTAAAAAGAGGAAGGCATATTGTATATAAGCAACTCTCTTTGGCTTGACAGCAGTCGTATGAAGCACATTAAGAAGGCATCCACAAAAGTGCTTCAACATATCCCTTCTTTCCCTCCTTTCTCCCCTTCACCTTCACCCTTCACCATCAAAGCACCACATGGAGTCGAACGGCAGTTCACCGGCAGTAGGCAGTTAGATCCGCTTTGGTACTTCGATCTTCCTCTTCAGCATTGCATACAACGACACTCCCCACGTCCCTTCGCCACACAGTATAGTAAAAAAAAGAAAAGCAAAACAACTTTTTTGGGGGTCAGACGGGATAATTTTTAAAAAACCGCAGGTCTTAAACCCCTTTCTATCCCTCATTTCCACCCCACATGGCAAATTATTTTCACCTTCTCTGCTCTGCAAGCACCGACAGCCGACACATATTTTCCAGCACCCCCTCCTGTCATCTAGTGAAAGCCCGCGTTACACTTCCCAGCATATCTGCATTCAACACACAACACTTCTCTGGGGGTTGCGAATGTTTCTATTGAAGCAAATTCCTTCGCTTTCCCATCAAAATCTCTCCTTTGTCGCAACCCCACACCACACCCCTACCCGTTGTTAATACCACCAAACAACTTCGCAGTGGTGGCACTATTCTTTTTTGATGTTTCGTGTTGGTATCAATAGGGGATGTACCTGCGACAGGTAAATAAGCGCCCATGAAAGCCAGCAGCAGAAGGCTGCTGTGACGCAGAGTATACGCACAAGGCCTACCAGGTCCCTCGTAAGAAAAGGAGTAAAGAACACGCCCAATGCTCCGGTGGCGGCGAAAAACATGGTGCCGAATAAAAAGTCCATTGTCGGCTTTACTGCTTAATAAGCAACACACTAGCGTGGAAAAGATAGAGCAAGAGATGATTCGAGGGTGGAGACGTATACGGGTATTGGAAACATAAGACAAGGATTTTTCAACACTAGGGGCTCCACGCATACGCGCACTCTAAACTGGAAAAAAAATGTCACTTATTGTTCCCTGTTTCCTCGCTATTTCTTTTTTTAAAAATAGTGAAAACCCGGTCCGTGGCACTGCTGGCTCTAAACCACCCTCCACCACAACATTTCCATAGGAAGCAAAAGGGCGGTAATGGCACGTAGTGTAAAAGGAAAAGGGCATCTGAGGGATGCCAAACCAAGAAGGGACAGCGAAAAGCGACTCCCTTTAATACCTCCGTTCAGGAAGCGACGCTCAACCGACCCTACAAGCAGACGGTATTACCTCAGTTCTCATGTCCCCCTTCCTTTCTCCGCGGAGGCAACACACATGTGCACAACAATTAAGGTAGCTTACACGAACGTTCCCACTCCTGTCCCCCTGCTGACTCCTGCCACATGCTTGCGGTTCCGTTCGCACAAGACACTAGCAAAAAGGTGCCCACAGGCGACCAAGAAAGTTTCGTTATACTATCCTCTTGCTGACATAATAACACGCGGACCCACTCTCCCACAGGTGTGCCGTCATGCGACCACACCGCCACGAAACCCTCTTCAGAACCAGCAGCGATGTACGTATAAGGAGTCCCAAGCCCGGGTGCCCACGCTACTTCTCTCCATGATGCCTCAACCCCTACGGGCAACTCCAATGGCTGCCAGCCATCCGCAGTTCGAGTCCACACCGTCACGACGCGCTCCCCTCCGCACGTTGTAATACGCGGTGGAGCGATCGGCAGGCCCGGTTGTTGATCTTGTGATCGCAGTGCTTGCGGGTCTTCCTCCAGAGGCAATGTAAACAACGCCCCTGGTGGCATGGACGGGCCCCACGAAAGGCAAAAACAACCACTGCGATGGGCACTAAACTCACTGCGTTCCCACCGTTGCAGTTCACCAGTAAAGATAACAACAGCTCCATTTTTGCATCCAACAGCGAACATCTTACCGTAAGCTGGCGGGGCCCAAGCAGCGCACCATATGGGCGATGGGAGTGCGGCCGTGTATACTTTTGTCCATTCCCGCGAGTCGTTCCCAACATCACTCCACAAAATCACCTGGCCATCCTCCCCACAAGAAAGAAGGGCTGAGATGTAGTGCTGCGGAGGCGCCCATGCCACGCACACCACACTTCCCGTATGACCAGCGAGAACAGTGAGTAGTTTCCAGTCACTGTCAACGTTCTCGCTCCCTTCGTCATGGGGGGCGGACTGAACGGCAAAAATGCGAATGGTTCCATCCTCTCCAGAGGATGCCACCAACTTTCCCGACGTATCTACCGCAGCATCAGTAATGTTGGCAGAGTGCCCCGAGTCAAAAGCAACATTAGACATCGCACTACACCGTTCCCGGCCTCAAAGTATCAAATAACTGTCGCCACTATCCCTCCGCACAGAGACACCATTGTTCGTGCACGCACGCGTGCAAGTGTATGTTTATAAGAGAAAGATTAACAAGAAGGGTTCTTCTGAAGAGGCACAAATTCATCAATCGATTTAGCAACTTGAGAAATATCTCGTCTTCAAATCATGCAGGTAAAGTAAAGGACAAGGAAACGCATAAGAACAAAACTCTCAAACACAACTGCGGTCGCTCCAGTTTCACAGTAAAGCAGCAGAAACGGGACGCCGTCCTGGCTCCGCTGCCAAACAACCATTCCAACAACAAAGAATGCAGCTCATCACAACTCTTCCCTGCCACCACCAAACCCCCCCCCCCAGGTAGGGAAGACATTTTCCACATGTGAGAAAAGAATCAAACCAACATGAGCGACTTGTGATGACGTCCCCGTATCATATCCCACCGGCGGCGTGCAATGATGACGTATTTGTGCATGTGAACCCACGCCCGACCATAGCTCCTCCATCCAGCCACGTCGAGAGCTACAATTACTGTAAATGTGCCGACGGCAGCAAGAGCAGACCAGAAAGGTAGGTATGCCCGGCTGCACGTGTCCCGCAGCAACCACCACGTTTCTCTGTACACCGCGTACGCGACAACTGACACAAGAAGTAAAAAAAAACCATAGTGCAGCAGCACAAAATCACATGTGAAGGGGACGAGCGCAATGTTGTGCTTACAGCGAGAGAATTGGGTGGCCTCGTACCAATCGGTAAGGTAAACCCGCGTCGCCTTCACACAAATAAGTTTTGGATGCATTTCGATGAGAGTGTTGAGGGCCTGTACAGATAGCTCATTCTTCCACTGACGTACGGGATCGTCAAATGAAAAGGCGTCTAGAGTGTCAACGTGTTTGCAGGCAATTACAACCCGGTGAATGGCCACAGCATCGTTCCACCCTTCCAATGTGAGGGTCCTTAGCTGCGTGCAGCGTTGCAAATAAGGTACCAATTGTGATGCCATTGCTTGGCAATTTTGCGAAAGATAAATGTATTCCACACCGGGATTCCAGCGGAAGAGCGGCTCCATCAGTTTCGCGTCCATTGCGTCAAATTGTCCTCCGTTGCATGACGAGGGAACAACAATGCTTTTACAACCCCTCTCTGTCCCAAAAACCCAAATACCGCGTTGTCGACTACGGTGAGAGGGAAGAAAATACGCTGTGTTCACAATGCAAGTGGGCTGCTCAGGAAAACCAAAAAGCGAGGGGTTTGCCGCCGCGTAACCAAGAACAGCTTGTATGTTGTTGAGGCTCCATCGATGCAGCGGCATCACACGAAAGAACCCACGATAAACAGGGAGGTGTGAGCTCCGCCGTCTTCTTTCGGTAAAGGGGTTGAAGAACCGTGGGCGCCAACGCCTTGGCTCCATAACATTACTGCCGCGGTTAAAAAATAGAACAAAAAAGGTAGCGTCAAAAAAGGAAGTTTAGGTAACCGTAAGGTGGGCAGAGCATCAGCCAAAGATTTTTATACCCAAAGATACACGCGTCGCCTTCCATAAGATTGAACGTACCGTCGGACTGTACTTATTAGTGTCCGTTATTTATACCCGGCATATACTCAAACGACGAAGAAAACAGTAAACCAAAGCGGACCATCATTCGATTTCATCAACACCCACGGAGCCCAGTAGCGTCGTGGGATCACTTTCCTGTTCCTTCTGAACAGGATTTACACGAGGCTGCTCCGCATTTGTAGCACGCTCCGCTTCTACAGCAGGTTGCTGCTGCACAGTTGCCTCATTTACCACCGCTGGGCCGCGCGCTGCCTGACTCGCCTGACCACTGAATTGTTCCAACTCGTCGTCGTGGCCTAGAAGCAGTAGCTCCATATCCTCGAACTGCTTACCGTAAATGAGTTGAATTGGGGTTTTATTGAAAGCGTTTCTTGCAGACGCGCGCCATCCGTGCCTTAAAAGCAATCGAGCAGCAGCCGTCTGATTGTTAAGCGCCGCGAAATGCAAAGCGGTGTTGCCTTCATTGTTCGGTACATCAGGTGTTGGATTATATCCTAAGAGCGTTTCGAGTACTTTCAAACGACCATTTGCCGCAGCTACGTGTAGGGCGGTTCGTCCCTGCTCATCCTGAGAGTTGAGGAACGACGGAGAATTTGATAAAAGTGTGCGTAGCGCCTCGGCATCCCCAGGCTCGTCGTAACGTGCGCAGTCAATGAAAGCCTCTATCGGATTCGCTGCCTCACGGTATTCGGGTTCATCATCTGCCATCTAAATCACCTTTGGCGACTCAACAGCTGTCTTTCCACCCGAACATACATGTGTGCGGAGGAAAAAGCGATTGTAGAAGGAAGACAAGGGGGTAAAAGGAAAGATCAACAGAAAATCTAACTTTCCATGGCATAGTCAACGTGAGCAGAAAGAACAGGGAAGTTGGATACAACAGACATAGACACGAACCTTACATTGCTGCCTTCCTTCTCGAGGAACTGCAACGAGACATTCCACAGCCCACCTAAGCTCTATTTTCATATCAAACAAATGGAAAGATCCGTGAACACGCAAAGCCACTAAACACGTGATGGCATAGGAGGCTGGCCGTACGCAACCTCGGCCACTTACTTAAGTGTGTATGAGCGCACCAACGAACAGTCATTTGCACAAATCGTTCAAAAACAAGTGGAACTGTAAAAGTAACAAGGGCTAACACAGTATCACCATAAATATCACAAACGCACTCAAAAAATCGTGGCAACACACGACTAACCAGCGTGAACAACCCTTGAAAATATGCTGTCGTCACATCGGGGATATGGGCAGTTAAGTGTTCGATCATATTTAAATTGAAAGAAAAACAAAAAGCAAATCAACGAATGCACGGTGGGAAGCGTTGGAGGTTGCAAAACAACAGGTACGGCAAACATATGGGTAAAGGAAAGGTGACACCTGAAAAAACTAGAGATATACGGCAGAAAAATGCATAAACAAGGATTTACCACTGGGGCACAAGTTACCCGGAGGGCACACCGGTGCATCACCAGAGGCCTCGTTAACCACAATCACCACCCCATACTCTCTTGTAAAAAAAAAAAAAGAAAATTCCCCTTAACCGCTCTTAGAGTACACCTATACACCAACCATGTCTACGCTTCCCACTTGTCACCCACTTGCTGTCAGTCCATCCTCTTTCCTCCCCTGCCAATCATCCTGTCCACTTTCCCACCATCGCATCTTCTCATCACCTTTGGAGCGGGGGAGAACCTGAAAAGAATATACACCCACCTGCCCCCTTTACCGTCATCTTAAACTTTGTTCTCCTTCTTACTTTTTTATTGCTTAACAGAATTTCCCTTACGTCCGCCAACTCTTTCACAGCTGAGTACCCACTTTCTCCTTTATCGAATGTAATTCTCACATCATTGCCTGATCTGAACCATCCAGCACCTCAAGCAAACCGAAAAGCGGAAGTTAGACCAAGGGGGGCAAGGGAAAAGGAAAGGGCCGAGGGGTTGTGAAAATATATAAAAAAAGGTGTGAACAAATATCAGTAAAACCCAGTGCCACTACAAACGGAATGAAAGAGACGGGCAGGTCCTCCTCGCCATCCAAACGTATACAGACACAAGCAAAAGTGCGTGAGTGCCTGAGTTGTAATTCGCAAGGTCATATCACTAATTCTACGCCCCGTTCTCACAGTGTCCACGGGATGGAAAACAACCTTAGGAAGTGTAATACCTACACTCAAAGTATAGGTTGCAGTGGTGAACAGTAATGCACCCCGATCCCCTAATGTGCACACGTATATATGCCCTCCTCTCGCAGAGGGTAACACCGCAATGGTTGCTTCCCGCTTCTTTCCTACACTTATAACTTTCACCCTTTCTTCGTTGCAGAGGTTTTGCTTCTTCATTCAAGTGCACTCTTCAGTTGACTCTCAAGCAGGATGCGCAACCCCTATATGCGCCACCGCACAAAAAGAAAGGAAAGGGCTAGGCGTTCAAACGCAAAAGTATATCCCTCTCAGCCTCCCCACAGCACCGCACACGACGACCGACCACGTCAAAGGCCTACAAGAAGTCAGCGAAAATGGAACTAAAAGACAGCAAAAAAAGTTTTCGCACCCTAACTACCGCCGCAACAACAACTCCAAAAAAAAAACCTTAACAACTGACGTCACTTCCGGAAAAGTACATGGAAATATAGTTAAACGGCAGGCACAGCGAAACAAGGTGACACGCCCCCTCCCCCCCAAGCGCACGCAGACTGAGGCATGTCATTTTCGCAACCACGTAGCGCTTCCATCGCCCCGACGTGGTACTCAAGAAAAAAAGGTTGAAAAAAAACACGCGCAAACACACAAGGAAGTGGCAATAATTATAATATTGACAGGGAATATTTAACTAAACAAAGTGCCAGAGGTTCTATTGGGGAGTCATCGGCCTTATACATTCATTTCCTACTCCTTGTGAGGAGCCACCGAAAACCGCTCCTCCACGCAAATTCCACCACACACACGGGCACACACATACACAAACAGAGCACCAAACAAAAAAGGGGAGACGGTGAGTCGACGGCGGAGTACACACAACTGTAGCGCAGAATGGAAGTTGTGCGTACTCATGGGGTGCTGTGTACCGGAACACGCGCCCCGACCCCGCCGAGAATAAATAACGTGAAAGGGGAGAAGAGGGCTGGTTGGGAAGTGGCTGAAAGGGTCAAGAGACTCCGTTCGCAGACGGGGTTGTCTCAAGAAACTGTAGAATACAAACGGTAACCGACGTCAACTTTGCTTCTCCCTCAGACTTTCCGTAAAGATCCTTTGAGGTGCTTCTCGCTGCTCTCATGACCAACACCACCCATTATTTTCTGCCTCCATGTAAATGTGAACCCACTCGATTACATATTTTCTGCATTTACCTTGATCTTATTCACCAGTGTCTTTTTTTTTTCGCAGCCACTAACTAACAGAAGATGATGGCCACATGCCTCTTCTTGATCCGCACTGCACCCTTCCAAGCACTCGTCAAGCGTCGTGACGCGGCACATTCGTGCCTGCAGCCACTCCTTATAATCTCTCCTCTGTTACCGGTGTCACATAAAGAAGGGCATGCGATCCTCTCACCACCTTGTTGTTGTTGTTTTGCTGTTGCTTTAACATGCACCCACCCCGGCAACCACACCAGTTATGCGCTTTGCAGTAGCCAGTTGCAATAGCATCTCCTCATCCTTACCGCTGCCAACAGAGGCTTCGTGACACGCAGTGAGGGCGTAGCATCCTGCTCCTTCCAATCTACTGAAAGTACTTGGGCTTCTTTACGGATGGCTTAAGGATTTGGAAGGAGCACAGAAGGTCCGCATCTACAGACATTACTGCACCGCTGTTGTCAAACTCGTTGCAATAGTTGGGCGCCGAGAATATTGTTATCAGCTGCCGCGTAGCGAAAAACTGATAGCCATCTTCCACTACCTGATGCGCACGCACGATCAAATCAAAGTCGTGCCTGCTAAGAAACTTCGCTACGATATCTTGGCCAAACGTGTAGGACACACCACGATCGTTCTCGCCCCAGCCTGAGAGACCCTCCTCCGGATCCGACCAGAGTAAATCGCATATGAGTCCCGTGTCAGCAACGTCGCATGGGCGTTCAATCTTTTTAATTTGCTCCATTGACTGCAGGTCAGGGGAAAGCCCGCCGTGACAGCAGAAAATCTTATCGTCAATAATGCACGCAACGGGAAGGCAGTTGAAAGTGTCGGTGAACACCTTCCACAGCCGAATGTTGTAGCGCCTCTTGCATTCGTCAAAAAAACCGTAGATGCGGTTGATGCTGGCGCATTCGTGATTACCACGTAATATAAAAAAGTTCTCGGGGAACTTCACCTTAAACGCGAGGACAAGACAAATCGTCTCCAGTCCCTGCTTGCCACGGTCTACGTAATCCCCGAGGAAAAGATAGTTGGCGGAAGGTGGAAAACCACCGTTGTCAAATAGACGAATCAAATCGTAGTACTGCCCGTGGATGTCCCCACATATTTTAATAGGGGCTTCAAGTTCGAGCAATGCTGGTTGTGAAAGAAGGATCTCACGACTTCGCATGACAAGGTTTTTAACATCGTTTTCAGACAGGCTCACCTGCTTTCCTGGCTTTGACAGACGAACTTCGAGAAGCTTGTCGATAATGGCATCGACATCTACAGACATTATGCTCCGGGAGCGCCAAAGGTTTATATATAGGAACTTGTATATGTATGCGCGTTCTTCGCCTCCCTCCCTCTCGTTCTATTCGGCCTCCCTTCTTCCTTGACTTGCTATTTTGTTTTTGAACCCGCCGTCTTTCGGTACAACAACTACTTAAACCTATCCAATTTGCTTCTCGTTCGTCCGCCTCCGTTGTTTCAGCTTACCGCGACGGTTATCACCCTGTTACAAATGTATTTACTCCGAAGCGAAGGAACCCTTCACCTTCCTCTGGTCCCCTAACACTCCTCACCGAGAGTTCTTTTCTACTCTCCCCTCCTTTTTTCCCCCCTGCAACCCTCAATGCAGCGACAAGCCTACACACCTAGCAGTTTGGATCTTTCTTTCCCTCGCCCCTTGCTAATATGCCCCTTTTCTCACTTCTTTCTTACCGCGGGTTGGGCCTCCTGGTTAGCCTTGTGTAATTAGACAACCCCTCTAACCTAAAAGTTGATTGGTTTGTTTTGTGATTGCACTCTTGCTCTCCCGTTTGCAAACATATATGACGAAGAACAGTTCAATAATCATTGTAAACGGGGGTCAATACACAGGCATGTAGAAGAGGGTGGGATGAACATGATTCGACGATAGCAAGAAGGAGAAATTAGGGGTCTGATACAAGAGACTTGCAGACCCAACGCTTAGGAGTGCAGAAAAGAAGTAACTCATGGATATACAGCATTTAATCTCCCGCACTTCCATTGGCCACGCGCACACCGCAGGGCAGTTGCGGACAGATATGATGACCAAAAAAAAAAACAAGAAATGTAATATCGTCACCTACCACACTCATGCCTCTCGCTCCACCCTCCAGGAGTCACAACGGTTGACGACGCTGCCAGAGAATAAGAATGCGAGACAAAAAAGGGGAAAAGAGCACGTGCGAAACCGAGTCAACCACCACGATGAAAGACACCAAGAGCGGATTGATAATGTGTCGGGATCGACATGTGCAACGAACAACCTGGAAAAGAAAAAAAGGTGACCAAAAGAAAATGATGCAGAGTGCGACAAACGTGGTGCGTCTGCCCTATGGAAAAGGATTAAAACTCCATATCTGCGAAACGCCCGTTCCAGGAACTTAGTTGCGAACAAACTCCACTCTGCAGCAGCGTGGTCACCACACAGAAGGGTAAAACACCCCCGGTCGCATACAACACCAATGTGCGTTTAGAAACTACATATCCTCGTCTTTAACACCTGCGACACATCTCTCAATTACGACAGCCGAGACGCCGTGCAAACTCACCGCAAATCGCAGTGGTGGAACTGGGGAAAGCCACTCTGTCTCATGTGTCTTCACGTCGTTGCAGAAAAATTCAATCTGCGCAGCACCTTCAGGCTTGAACAAAACCTGTACCATAACGGTATCGCGACCTTTGTAGCCATTGCCCGAAAAAAAAGTACTGGAGCTGTTCAAGGACCTAATCAATTCACCGGTACTCCTATAAGCAATCGCATTCGTTTGCCTTTCTAGTGGTTCGTCGTGGTCGGGTGATTCCGTGCCGACAAGCCCGATGGAAACCAGCTCACATTTATCGATGCGAAGCAAGAAAACAGACTTCCCTACCTGTGGAAGCGGTTCATTACCACACGTAGCGAGAATGTTTTCTGTGCTGAACTCTTTTCGACTTGAAGAAACACCAGGGCCGCTTACGAAACGCCACTCCGCTGGGGGGTTGATCAGAGCTAGCAACCTATCAATGTGATAGTACTCCGCGTCTTCGGCCAAAAAAACAATTTTTTCAGTTGCAGTCGGCAGCTCGTAGCCGCGCAAGTAACTGATTATCTGTCGAAAGTTCTCTGGATCCCTGTCTATAAAGGGGTTGCCCATAGAGTCGCGCGGGAGTCCTTGAAAGTTGTTTTCCACCCACTCCGAAAACTTGGAGGGCTCAGAGCACAGTGTGCTGGCCAGCGTTGTGATGTATTCCCCTCCGACATTGATGCAAATGCGCCTATCGCTAAAATGTGGAACCGGGGTGGCTTTTGCAGGGGAAGCCTCGCCCTCTTCTGCATCCGGCTCTTCGACGCGAATGATTTGGTCGCTGACGCGGCTCCTCTTCATCTTCCTAATGGGTTTTCTCTCTCTCATTGGCTGCACTCGAGAGTACGTGAGACACCAATAAGTTTGCGCGCGTAGAAGGAGTGGGAAGAAAAGGGATTCAATTGCCCTCGCCTGCGGTGGTTTTACCAACGACACGCAGTTTTGCCAGCAGTTATGAGTCCTCCTCGTGTATCAAAGTTGTTTTCGAATGACATAGGAAATCAGGCTCCCACCGAGAGGAAAGCACGAGTGCATATTACACATATCGCCTTTCAGCGAAAGAATAAGCACTGAAACAGGAGGAATACGATGTATATAAATTAAGAATAAACAGGGAGTAGAAATGTGCGTCCCGCGGTCTGTTCGTTCCCTGAGGGTACACAGAATGGGTATCTATTATAAATCATCGGCAAGTTGTAGGCTATCATCATCACTTGCATGGTCAACGGAAACAACGTCTGCTGCCTCCTCGACTTTGGTTGGTAGACCAGATATGTTTGGGGGCGCGACCTGCGGTGACGCTCCCTCTGCAGCACCACTTAAACGACCAGGTGTTTGCACAACGTCATTAGTGCTGGTAAAGTGCCCCAAGGTTGGTGACTCTTCACCCGGAGCCGTCGAATCCAGTGTGTATTCAGCATTGCTTAACGGAGGTCCCTCTGGAAGAAGTAGTGCCACCAGATGCTCGAGGCAAACCACAATGATCGGTGGTAACAAAGATGGAACAATCAACGCAGTAACGTCTTGGAGAAGGAGGACCGCACCAGTCGCGAGAACATCGGGGTAACGGTCGGAAACCGCACCGTGAATGGCACAGTGTACGCCGCCCGTCGCGTCTCTAAGAAGAACCGTGCAGTCCCGCTCTGACTCCGCGACAACCTTCTCTACAAACCCACCGCAACAGGCCACCTTCCGTGACGACGGCATTGCAACCACACTAGAAAGCGGAACCATTGTGAGTCCACGCGTGGATGCCTCTTGTTGTAGTAAGCCCTGGAAATCCATATCTCGAAAAAGAACCTCCTACCCCCGAAATACGTGGGATACCAAAACGATAGCACGGTTTGGCTCGGTTCAACCGCTTGTCGCTATTACCTAATTGTAGAATTCGGCATACAAACAACCTCAGAGGAAATAGATGGAGCCAGTAAGGCGCATTTATGGACATAATGAACGAATCATTATCACAACTGGGGATATTGCACAAATGATTAGGGGACACGCAAATACATCAACAATAACAAACTTGAAGCATCATGTCACTCATTGCTTTGTCTAGTTCAATCTCCCACCCCCCACCCCTGCTCACGACTGCCACCTTGACGGCCGAAAAGAGCAAGTGACAGAACAGTATTTGTCCTTTCGCTGTGCCACCTTTATCCCAGCGCCGTCGACTCGCGGCGTCTGCTGCAGACACTTACCCACAGCAATGCACATCGCTCCCGCCATTCTAATTATGTCATTTCCAGTGTTGTTGTTGTTCTACGGTCAGCACCATGGACCTCGTCGGCACAAAGGCGCCACAAATTTGGTTTAGAGTAAATACTTGTGGATGTGTAGCCTTGGTTATGCATCACCAACGAATTCACTGAAGTATAATTGCCTACACCCCAGCCACACATACAAATGGTCATTCTTATGCATCACTAGCAAAGAAACGAGATTTCTAGCTAAGCGGTCCCCTATACTACAGCGTTTCCAGGCCACACAACGTGTAAAGGGCCGCTGACGCAAACAACAGTCGCAGCAACCACAGTGTCACTGGGTGGAGAGACTCGTTGTTATGTACCATACACACAAACATGTGGAATAGGAGCGAGAGACCGGCAACTGCGGAATAGTGAACCATCACGAAACCAGCGACAACCACGCAAACATAGGTTACGAGCGTCTCATGGTTAAAACTCATCAGGTGCTCTGGTTCCACGCATAAGCGTTGCGACTCCTCAATTAGTTGAAGCAATTCTTCGTCGGTGACGCTCTTTTTCGACCGACCTCGTGCCAATGCCTTCCCAATATATTCTAGTACAATCTTGTCGTATTGTTGTTGCTCGTTCTGAGCAAACGTTTCCACGACGGATTTAGCGAAAAAAGCGATTGCTGCAACGACTACCCAACCGAAGATAGTCGCTAAGAGGGATGCAGACTGCATTCCCTCGCCGACAGTTGCTTCACCGCGTGCCCTTAGGGCGATACTTTGGCGGGCGCGCACAACAGCCTCTACGGCCTTTTTGACAAGGCCCTGAGTCCCACCCGAATAAACTGAGGAGGGGATAACAACAACAGCTGCTATGACGTCACCTACACGATGGATCAAGCGCTCCACGTTGTCACCGGAGAATAGATGAACAAAGAAAACAGCCTGCAGTGTAATCTTGCAAAATGCCTTACCAATGAGTGTTGCACCAAAGAAGGTCCAGAAGGGCATCAGAAACTGTCCGCAGGCCATACCACAGAGATCAAAAGCCATGTTAGGCCAAGCGGCGAGTAGGAGAACTGCTACGAAGCCATAACGTTGTATTTTCTCCAGCATCCATGCCTTCATTTTATTAAGGATGTCGTACCTTGAAGCCTCATCCAACTCCGAGTTGCGCTTTCCCTGCCGGGCCGCCGTGTAACTCAACAGGTACGGCGGAATCTCGCCGATTGCTGTGCCCACCCCCCAAATGAAGCATGCAGGGAGCAGCATCAGCACACGTGTAAGTACCGACGTCGGGACATCCTTCTTTTGAGGGTTAAGGCAGGCAAACACACGATCCCGCGGCCCGTAAATGGGGTTCACCGGGTACGTCCAAAAGTTAGTGTTACCGCATGAGTCTACTGCAGCGCAAAGCTGGTAAATATAGGGAAACAAGAACAACAACCCAGAGTGCATCCCTGTGCCCAAACCAATTGAAGAAAGGATTCCCAGGCCGAGCCACCACAGCGCATCAGCGAGCATGTACTCAGCCTCCCTCCAGGGTCCTTGGTTGAAGAAAGCGTTCTGTCTAACAGCATCACCGTAGCCTTCCACCCACCATGACGTGAACTTCGACTTGTCTAAACGGGCAGTTCCGGAAGGGAAAATAGAATTTGCCCCTCGTCCAGCACCCAGTTTCCTGTTCAATTTGTCTCTAAAATAACCCTCCACCTCTGCAACTGACACATAGCCATCGCCATCAGCGTCTAGGAACCTGAATGCACGACCAGCGGGGGAATCGATCAAAAAAGTCGAAACTCCAACCACCAGAAGGATAACCGGTAGCACAAACATAAAGGCGGATGACTTGATACACTTGACAACGTAGCTGGTGACAGTCTTCACGCAATAGGCACATGAAAGTTGAAGTGTGCGAAACGGCATCCGGAACAAACCAATTTTCTCTCGCTCATGGGCCAGTAGCTCCTCAGCACGTTCTATAGGTTGCATGAGTCGTGTTTACTCCGAGTCTAATTATTCTATGTTTGGCAAGAGTAAAGAGCAAAATTGATAAAAAGCAACAAGTCACCACCGACGAACATGTTCAGCCAAAAGCTGCACTCGCCACACCGGGAGTGACAAATATCCCATTGGCAAGCTGCAGCTCAATAAGCAAGCAGTAGTAATAATGCCCACAGGTGACGCGGTCTTAATTAATTTTACTTGGGTTTATTGCTTACTGATTTGGTTTGTTTTTTCTTATTGTCCTCCGGTATTCACAGCATAATTATTTTTTTTAACCAAACGTAACCGCTGAACAGCACATTAGCGCCGGGCAGACCACGGAAGTTCCCGTGCGTCCCAAAGATCACAACGCTTGTACCGTACCAAGCCACCGTACGAAACAACGCACTTAGACAGAACTCCTTCTTCAACCACTACTGAAACCGAACGCTTTGCGTAACGCGAGACTTGAGCAGCGGCACACCCACAAAGCCACCCTCCGGCTCCGGTTGAACAGTGCGTGTCTGTGTCTTATGGATGCGCAAACCTTTCTCATACTTGCGTCGTTGAGCTGTCCGGGGAGTTTTCCGGTCCTTCGGGCGAGATTTGGTCAGCCCCCGGTGCGTTTCAATCTTCTTGGTCGTCTTGCGACGATCCACTGCAGGTTCGATTAACTCCCGCTTGGGTTGCAGAGTCGCAACCCTTCTCTTCTGGCGATCCCGCTCCTCCTCCAAGAGCGTCTCGTACTCGCCCTCTTCGTTCACACCCTCACTGAGAAGCTCGTCTTCACACCCCTCTTGGTCATAACTACCATCATCATCATCATCCACGATCACGTTTCCGTTGCGATTGCCTTCGTCGTCAGCGTCGTCGCTACCCTTTGCGAGTGCTCGTTGACGCTTCTTTAAGCGCTCAACTAAGGAAAGGCCCTCCTCTCCATCTTCGTCACTCTCGGTTGCCGCTAGCTTTGCAAAAAACTGGTCTTCATCCTCGTGGTAGCCCAGTACTGAAGCGGCTGCCTTGCTATCAACAGGTGTTACCTCGTCAAGGCTACCTGACTTCTTAGTGCGAATGCGGTTCATTGTTGCCATTTCCTCCTTCTCAATTTCTTCCGCTTCTTTCATCGCTTCAAGTTGCTTGCGACTCTTCTTTGCATCTTTGTTGGTTGTCATGGAGACGCGCTCATTACACTGAAGAGGGCGTAGAGTATCAAGGTGTGCAACAGCTGTTGTCTTGCCGCTTAGTAGGCGATTCAACGAGTACTGCAGCTTCTCCTCCATATGGAACAACTTCTCAAGGTAAACACGTATCTCCACCAGATTGTCTATGACTGGGTGGCCGGCAATCTTTTTGCCTTCCGTTTTCATAAGTAAATAGAATGTCACGTGCATACAATAACTGAGCATTAGCTGCACCTTTGTTTCCAGGAACTGAACGAGGCTCCGATCGGCGCTTGACAGTCGCCGCCGGAAGAGCAGTTCGTGAAGAGGATCGCCCAGTTCCCTCACCTCGGCAAGGTACCGCTTCATTTCCTCAAGCATCTTGATCATCTCAGGAGACTCTTTCTGCACAATTGACAGCCGCTCCGAAGAAGTTAATGCGGCGTAGTCGCGCTCCACGGCCTCAATAACGGGTGCAACACTTTGGGTTACGTTAAATTCGGGTGTCCTCTTACGCTTCGTTCCCGCGGAGATACCACCAACATCAAAATCAGAATCAACCGTATTTTTTCGCATAGTCTTGTTTACTTCAAGAGCGAGTCTCTCTTCCTCTAGATGAGCACCCTTTTCCTCATCGTCATCGTCAAAGCCTTCCAGCTTGTGAGCGTCCACCGGGAGCACACCATTCACTCCGTCACCCTTGTCCTTCACTTTACTACGTCGATTGTGGACGACGTCATCCTCCTCAATCTCGTAGTCCTCCACGTCGAGGTCGAGGTCTTCGATTATCTCTTCTTGTTCCTCCTTACGTCTGAGGCGTTTGCTCAGGCGTTTGCCCTTCATCATGGCTTTTACTGGGGGTGCGGTGGTAGTGGAGGACGGACAATCGGCCTACCCAAGTGCACTCGGTTTCTAATGCCTCTACGTAAATAAAATGGGAAAGAGAAACTTAACGCAACGTAAGCAAGGTGGAAACGTGACAGCCAGTAAAGGATGTGTTAAGAGTAAGTGTGCGTAAAGATATAGGGGATTCAACAAACGGACCTCCTCCTTCCTAACACAGACACATTCCACGTTGAAACACTAACCCCATAACTCCGCTGCGTCCACTGCCGGTCCATAAACGCCACGGCTCGAAACGCCCTGTTCCCGGCACCAGCGGCCCCGGACGCGCTGCAGCTTCATATACCACCCCCAAAATTCCAATGTTTTCAATTCCTCTATCCTGCGTCTGTCCCTGCGCATCTTCTTCGCCGTATCTATGCGCTTTTCATTGGCGTGTTCAAAGACAACCCGTGGGGTCATCGGCAACACTGGTAAATGGCGGGATTCCCTCTGTGGTTTGGGGTGGTTGGCTAACAATTTATGTACGTCACTGAACCCCTGGTAGAGGCCGGGTTGTGGTGAAGAAGGCACCTGCCCTTGATAATCCGTTCCTGTACGCATCAAGTAACGGTGACGGAAGTCTGAAACCCAAAAGGATGGACGGGAGTAGTTCTCGTTCATAATCACGCGCCAATATTGACGATTGTATGGGTTTGTGCGACTTCCACTCCATCGCCGATCGTAGTGGCGAATCTTCGGTGGTACAGGATAGGACTGCAACGTCTTCCTGTACAGAGAAAATGTCGGATTCAACATATATTTAACTGCCGACTACGCTATTTAGTCTCTGCTACTGCAAACCTGAAGGAAGGCATAGCAGGGAAATTGAGTGAAAAGGGATTGGACAAAAATAAGCAACCATAAGACAGTGAAAAAAAAAACCACTTACCCCGCTACCGTACCATTAAACCATTTTCACTTACAGAGACTAGTCGCTAAGTAATCATCTCCGGGTAGACCTTCAAAATGCCCTGCTCGTGGCCCTCTTGACTGATAGCACCATTGGAATCAAAATGCACAATACCTCAAAGAGATAGCTGCATGCAACGGCAATACTAATGGAGTAATCAAACCATCAAGAAAATGTTCGCCTTGTACTCCACACACTAACACAGATAGCAAGCATCAGCCCCTCCCGCCGACACCATCTCAGCAAATACGGAAACACCAGAGGACAATATTTGCGAGCAACTGCATCCCCCAGGACATTTCACAAACGTAACAACACAGGCTGCCAATGGGGAGGGGGGAAGTAGGCCTTCAAACCCTCCTGTTGGCAACTACACGAAAGTGAAACGCATCCTAAATTTTATTTCGCTCCGATAAACAGATTAGGTCCGCGATGAAAAATCCCAGCGTGCCCCCTCGGTTGAAACGATACCTGTTTAGTACGTCCCGTTTACAGACTAAGAGCTACACCAGTCGTTTAAAAGTTTTCCTAACGAAAATCAAAACTTCCCACAACTTTTGGACGCAGGTCGTGGTGCCGTGTGTTGAAGTCAGATATGTAAACGACTCTCCAGCTACCCTAACAGCAAAAAAAAAAGGTAAACATACTGCCAAAACGCAAAAAAAAAGTCCAAAAATACATATATCTGTGAACAGACACAGTTATTCGGTGGTATTAGAGGAGTTGTAAACATGTACGCCAGGACTCTCTACCGCGTGTGAAAAAGGCAAACAAATAAACACAACTACATATTTCTACATTTGGGGGCCCCGATGCACGTTGGTCTAGTTATTCCACGTCTGCATCTTTCCCCGCAGTTCATCCAAAGTATCATTCTCAGGGAGAAGCATCCACGCACTGTGTGAGAGTTAATACCTTATTTGATAGCATTACGTGCGTGAAGTGGTTGCCTGGCAATGGAAGTATATTGGCCCGGTACAATCTGTGCAGGCGTATAATTTTCCCCAGTCGCCGTATCGTCGCGAGGGTGATGAGCGTAAGGGTGCATGGTGTAGGCGCCGTCCCTGATATCAAATATACTTCTCTTGCTATAGGCCTTGTTTACCTCTGCTTCATCAAAACTGTCCTTGTAAGACACTGAGTATTCAGTGGCCCACTTACCATTGTGCCTGTTCAGGTGCCGCTGCGTCTGCGACAAGACGGTCTCCTCGTGCACCGGCGTGAGCGTGTGGTACGTCCTGGGGAGTGGCACAGTCGCATTCCGCTTATTGATTTCCGTAGCTCCTCCAATGTCATACGGGGCATGGGCATCATGAGTGGTGCTCATCCAGTGACCGGCTGACCAAGTTTTGTAGCCTTGAGGTACTGCTTCAGCATTAATGCCATCCAGGGTATCTCTCAATTGCTTTTTATCAACAGTCTTCCCCCGTTCCAGCATCAATGTAGTTCTTTCCCGCCGCACGGGCCCCTCTTTCTCGACCAAATTGTATCGACTCTTGTAGACGGCAGGCATCCCCACGCTCTCTTGATCAAGCGCGGTAACCCAGTAAGAAGATGGATCAATACCGGTCATGTCACAGTAGTCCCACGAAGTCGGCCGGTAGGCATTGGGGTCTGCAGATGTGAAGGGCTTGCTCTTTAGTTGCTCACGGTTAGCTTCTGCTGCACTTATGTTGGCATTTCCTTCCCGAAGGGCGTTCAGTGCTTCAGGACCTAAGATCCCCTTACCGATGGTACGCCCTTGTGTGGTTGTCCTCTCCAAAAGAGGCAGCCCCCTTCTCTTTAACGTGTTATCCCCTGAGGCCGATCCACCAGCCTCCAACGCCCGCAACTGAGCCTCGTTAAGCTTCGGAGGATCCTCAGCGCCGTCCCTTAGTCGATGAAGCCCAACGTGTGAGTAATCCAATATCCGCGGAAGACTAGTCTTGTCCTCAGGGAAGGGTACAAGTTTGCGATTGAGTTCCATTTCAAAGCAATGTGGCTTCTTCCCAGCCACGTCATCCGGCTCCCGGGGCGGCAACTCCCCGGTGGCACCCCAGTACGCACTCGAAGCAAACCCATTACTAATTTTGGAGGATAACCGTTCGTGGAGAAAGTTAGTTTCATCCGTCTCTACGACACTATCTAGATTTTGCGTCCCCAGTTGCCCCGCATACGTTCCTTCTTCCATCGTTGCTTACGAAACACTTCTTAAACTGATAAGCATAGGAGAGAGGTTAATAATCACAAAGATTATTTGGGAAGCAGAGGAAGCACAAACGCGGCTCGGACTCGCATGTGGTATTCAAAAAAAAAAAAGCGTCGTATATGCAACACAGCTGTGTGACCTCCAGGACGAAGAAAATACTCGGAAAACAATACCAACTACGCGTCCCCAAACTTAATTGTTCGCCTACACGTGCCTCAGTTCATTCAGCAAGTTTTGCTGCTCCTTAACTATTGACTTGACACAAAACAAAAGTGCCTCGGTCTTATGCAACTCGAGCTCTGCATCCCTTCGGCCTTGTTGAACCTGTCTTAGTTCACGCTCTAAGACAAGATTACCTTCCCTCTGAGTGGCAAACGCATCCTGCTCCTTACCGATCTCATTGATAATCATGTTCATGATGCTCTCGAGAGAGCGATCCCCTTTACGTAGCAACAGCTCCCCATCCGGTCCAAAATTGCATCTAGACACTAGGTAACACTCATTTCGCGATGCGGCAAATGGGGCTGAGTTCGCCCCATTACTGCTGCTACAATCACCGCTGTCAAACCGAGCCGGGGAAGTGGACAGTTCCGGAGGTTGAAACAACCCCGTCCGCGTCTGCTGCGCCCACGAGTTAGTTATTCGAAACGTCGGTAAGGCATACAACGAAAACGCCTCTGGTGTTGACCCTTCAAGTGCCATCGAAAGGTATGGCGAGACTGAAAATTAGGTTTTCTAACACTGGTGCCCCTACCTGTAACAACCCTGTGAGCACAACAAATATACATACAGAGCAAGAAGGAGCATAAAACAACTCCGTAAAGATTCAAGCAACAGTAACATGAGCGGTGAAAAGTTGTTTTCAACGCCGAGCACCCCCTGCCTCCTCCCCTCCGCAAAACTAGAACCACTGTTTTTACTTGACGGCAGCTGACGTTAACACTTCCACAAACAACACAGCAGCAGTCCATATGGTACAGCCCTGAAGCGAAAAATGAATACTTTCAGCGGCAACGCATACGTTTATCTTGAACTTTTACTGCCACTGGCACAGTCCTCCCTTGCAGTTTTAGTGAAGTTATCGCCCACATTGTCGCTCGTTTTGTTGCTATCTGGGACAAACTGCAGGCGAGAAAGTAACTCACGAAGTTTCGATGTTGCCAACGATGCTCCGGACTCTCCTTTCGTTGCGGCTCGCAAGATTGCATCACCAAATTCCTTCTTACGCCTGCAAATCTCGTAGCAGTATTGCTCGATTGTGTCTTCGATAATTATGCGCTTCACGTGAACGTGCTTGCGCTGGCCGATGCGATAACAGCGATGAACAGCCTGCTCTTCAATGGCCGGATTCCACCACGGATCAACTACCAAAACGTGATTAGCCGCCGTTAAGTTTAATCCAACACCTGTTGCTGTTTTGCTCGCAAGAATAACCCGTACATCATCACTCGATTGAAAGCAACGAATCACGAGGTTTCGGCTGCTCAAACTCATTGTTCCGTCCAAACGTAAATGAGCTATGTCCAAATTGTCGAGAGCTACCGATATAACGTCCATGAATGAAGTAAAATGTGAAAATATAATCATTTTATCATCGGGGCAATTCTTCTTCATTGCCTGAATGGAATCCAGTATCATCTGTAATTTTGTACTTACTTCCACTTCCTCGTTTTTCAGTTTGGCAATGCGCTCCGCCGAGGTAAGTGTTTGATTCCTAAACACAGAACTTTTTGTGATGATTTCCCCGCAGGTGGGGCACTCCAGGCGAACGGCAACGCTGTCACCATCAACCGCATCACGGAATCGAAGAAGCAAGCACTCATAACAAAAGTAATGTCCACACTTCGTTAAGACTGAAGAGACAGCTTCGCTTTTGCATATACCACACACTGATACGGTAAGCGCACGATCCCTACTAATCCACGGGTGACAACACGCCTGACGAAGGCGTGTCATCATAGCAAAAATGTGAAAAGCAGCCTCCTTACGCTCCGAACTCTCCAACGCCGACCTCGATCGGGCAAGTATGCTGTTGTACCGTTTGGACTCCTCGGAAGAAAAGCGCTTCATAACAACCTTCTCGGTTTTGGGTGGGAGCTCCACTAGCACCTCTCTTTTACCATTGCGAATCATTACTGGACCCCGACGCAAGAACGCAGGTTGCAGTGAGCGCGCTATACCACGCTGTAGAATTGGATCGTTTAGAATTTCCTCTGGATTTGACCCTGGGAGCACTGGAAGTCTGGGGAGGCCCACAAAATGGAGAAGATTTTGAATATCTTCGATATTGTTATGAAGAGGTGTGGCCGTGACGGCCCACCGATGTACCCCCTGTAATTCCTTAACGGCCCTCCACCTTTGAGTTCGGGAATGCCTAACCATATGTGCCTCATCCAAAATAATGCGCTTCCATCGGATATGGAAAAGTGGGCCAGCTTCTCTCCTGTTAAACACTATGTTACTGTCACCAAATGCCGGCGCAAAGGCGCCGCTGGCGGAGTTCGCCAAGGTGTCATATGTAGTAATGACAAAATCGTACAACTCAAGCTCTGTATTGCTAATTACTTTGCTCTGTCCGTGATAGAGGTAAACCCTCAAACCCCGCGATGATTTTACCTTCGACTCAATCTCACTTTTCCATTGGAGCATTAGAGCTGCTGGAACTACTACGAGAGTACGAAGTTCTTTCGACTCAATTAAATCGAACGACCGTTTTTGTTCGTCATCTAAAAAGGCCAAAGCCCGTTTCTCATACGTAGGATGGAACTTACCAGTGAACCGAAGCCACTTTTCCACCTCCGTACGAACATCTGACATATTCTGATCAGAATGATTTGCATCGGAGCATTCAACTTTACTCAATAAGGAACGAAGATCCGTAGCCGGGCGATTAATTCTTGAGCAGTTTGCAACAACAGTGATGCGCTGCATCTGTCTAATCACTGTTAACAACCGATAATTTTGGGCCTTTGTTTGAATATTCCGAATGTGACGTTCACGTACGACTTTATTGCACTGGTGAGAACTAAGACATAGGCCTATCATCTGAATTGTTTTACCCATTCCAAGTTGATCAGCCATTATACCACCCACATGATGACGCTCACGAAGCATCATCCAGTATACACCTTCCCTCTGAAATGGGAGAAGTGAAACTTGCAAATCTGGAACGTCTGCAGCACCAAGGTCATCATATTCCATACATGAATAAAACCCTTGAACAGTCGCTGGTTCATTTGTTGATACTATACCTTGTTTCGCTGTCAAAAATAAACAGCTTCTTCTGAACAATAAATGCCGACAAAACAACATCTGTGGCACTAACCATTATTTTTTTATTTTTTTTTAGATACAAAAAATAGAAGAATGCCATAAGGCACGGGAACCACTCCTCCGGTGGTGTATGTCCTGAACAGATAGACTGACAGATACATCAGTAACAAACATCTACAAAAGCCATAAACCAAATCAGCTCAAACTGAAACATTGCACCAATAACACCGTAAAAATCAGTAACTGCCTTTTCACTTTCACAAAAAGAAAAAAATGGGCACAGCAGTGTGTCTCAGCAAAAAGAAAAATAAAATGCTCCACAGACTCTTACAACACAACTCTGTTGGGTAGTGGCCGACCATCAGTTCAACTGATGTAACAAAACCGAGATAGCCGTCCTCCAAAAATAAATAAATAGAAGAAAATAGGAAATCACGCGAGCACGGGAAACTACTTGTTTTTCCATCCTCAAACTGGAACAAAACAATACAAATGAGTAACTATCTAAGCTACATCTTCTTCCGTTAATGCAACTACAGTGTCAATAACCAACTTCTTCGACACAGAATCAGGCGTGTCTCTAACAAACTGATTCACAAAATGTGTTTCATCTTCTGTGTCGGGTGGAAGGTTAAGAAGACACCACGATGTGCACAGATTTATATCTTCAATGGATGTGTCCACAGTCCGTGTACTAAATACCTCAACCAGCAGATTTCGCTTATAAACGTTTTCACAACATTGACTCGTACTTTCGCTATTTATGCCGCGTTGCAATTCAATGCTTCGTAAAAATAACTCCAACCCACTCGAGGAACCAATTATATTTAAGTTACAACGTGACATAGGTGGGGTCAGCGTATGATCTCGGAACGGTCGGTAAATACAGGCTCCCTCTAGGCAACCAACGAACACATCCTCTTGAAACACATTAAAAGAATTTTCGCGTCGTACCGATACCGCAGATTCCTTGGAAACTTCCTGTAAACCTCTGTCGCGGGAGTTTTGCCACAGGGCCTCACAAGCATCCAATAAACAATAGTGCCGGTTAGTGGGAACTAAGAACGTATAATATAAAACAAGCTGCTGGAACAGCCTGGACATAATCTCCGTTGACTTGAGAATGTATTTTTTGTTGAACGGTTTGCCTGAAAAGTATATTTTGACGGCTCTCTTCATTCCCAAAAATACGCTTACGGCGGCCAACTCGCCAGCAGTACCCGAAAAAAGAACCTGCATAGTGCGATAAGAGTGATCACATTTATCAATGCGTTCAGAACGGAGAAAGCCAATTACAAGCGCGACAAGTTGAATACCGCGTTTAACTCCCTCACCGAGTAGTGCCTCTGAAGTTTTTGTTTTATCTTCCGCCGATGTATCGGAAAAAATATCCAAAGAAAATACGGTCGTGCTCCAAATACTCCATATATGAGATTCTTTTGATATCCTAAACCAAGAGTCTGTCTCAGGAATGTTTTGCCACTTAAAATGTTCGACCACAGCATGGTCGTGCAGCGATAAGTCGCCGCACCCAATGCTAACATGTATCATCCAAAAAATCCTCTCGTCTAAAGAGCGCAGCCTTCCAGAATGAATAAATTGATATCCTATCACTTCTTGACCAAAAAGTGCTATCCTGTCTCTTCTAGCCATGCACCTTGCTACATACATCTTCGCGTCTAACCAAACCTTTGATATTAAAAATCGTCCGCAACTATTCGCCTCAAACCATCTATCGAAGGCGGTCACTGAGATGTGTACACCGCTATTCTCAAACACACATGCTCGTGCCACAATGGCTAATACGGCAGCTATGAATGGACGTTTCGGGGCCTGCAGAGGAACATTAGAATGAGCGAAAGAAGACGGTACGTATTTGCTGTTCAACAACTGATAGCGATGAACAACGGCACCAACCTGCTTCGCTAGCGAGGGTGAAACTTCATCCAAATTGCAAGAGCCAAGACCTTTCCTCTTAGCCTGCTCAGATTCTATCCTAGAAGGTCTAAGGAAGTACGACTCGACAAGCTCTTCTACGAAGCGAACTTGCGCTCGGCTCTGCGAGCCCCACAACGTCTCGTAATCACCTCTATTTCTTTTTGTTGATGTACATCCACCCAAATGGCTATCAGCGAACATCAGTACTGCAAAAATATTTTTAAAAAAAAATGGAAAACAAAAACTATATCGCTCATGTTAAATAACTTTTAGCAGCAGTACACGTGGGTCGGCACAATTAGACGGGAAAATAAAGAACCCCTAGGGGGAAACACACGCGTTAGTAAAGCGCTTTGTGCTGTGCTAGAAATCTTTGCAATAAATACATCGCATTGCGTAGCGTGCGCAAGGATAAATACGCACATTAGCAGCAGAGGCGATAGACGGCAGCGACTTCGGGGTATGGGCCTGAACCCCTCCGGGCACAGAAGCAAGAACTGAAACACAAACCGGTCAATGCAATTCTTTTTTTAAGGAAAAAACATTGAGGAGGTGTGTAGTACCAGACACCCCGTCGCTCCGACATGAATGCTTGGTTACCACTGTCACCCGGTCACAAGTAGAACTGAACAATCGCCAGTAGTTCGCCCATGCTTTCCCATCACATGGAGGAGATATGATAGCAGCACACTTCTATAAGTATCGGAAAAGTAGAAAACCTGCCAAAACACGCCGTCCCCGTTCGCTTGTTTGTGGGACCGGCAAAACCAAAACTAGCCGACGTACCCCCCAACTCCCAAGCGGAGGTGAGACGCCCAAACCCGGGAAGGGTAAGCCGAAGCCAGTACACACAGCCTGGACCTCAGGTGGAGCGTGACGCGCACGCACGAAATATACGGTAGCGCAAAAGCGAAAAAATGGAATCATCCACGGAACACGGCGTAAAGGCAGAAAGGGGGACAGACACTCCCCACACCCGGCAAAGCACTGAGGAGCGACAAAAGCCATACAGGCGCAACTCGTTACCACCACAGCCCCACCCCAGGACCTGTCTAACAACGACGCTGGGAGAACCATACGACAAGCCCACCGTCACCAGTCCAACCCCTCGCGCCTGCAGGTTTACACAGAAAGCCGCCCAATTGCGCGGAATGGCCCGCGACAGCCAAGTGTCAGCGTTCCCAGCGTCGGCGTCTCCCACCCTGGCGCCTTTCAGGGATAATGCAGTTGGGTGAGTCTTCTGGCACCCACTCCCCGGCAGAGGATATCCAAGCAATGCTAACGGCGGGACGACGCCGCTACAAAAGGTCACAAACTCAACGAACCTTTGGCAAACGACGCGGACGCACCGCATTTGGCAGCGGTGCTAACCTCAGAAAAAACATGAAGCAACTCGGGCATATCGCGTCCACCTCGGTTGCACCAAACGGCGGCAGTTGCTTTGCTTTTCTTATGGAAAGAGAACGCCCATTTTTTTTCCTCAGCCTTCCCTAAAATAGAGGGGACTGTGAGGTTACATGCCCGCCCTCAATGTCGAACACATCCCGCGATAGAAGCGACATCGCTAGCCCCAAGCCAATCTTGGGGCCCAATGCACATCGTCAATCTTTTGAATACTCCTAAACGTTAGTGGCGACAAGATCGGTGAGCCTAAAGTCAAAGAATTCCTCACCCTCTTTAGGTGCACCAAACACGGAGAGGTGGCATCATTAGGAGCAGCCTGACTGCTTCCGTTGGCACGCACCGTTCACGCGAAGAAAGTACTGGTGCGAGAAGGAAGGTGGAACTCCTTGACTTCAAGGAGGAAGTGCACCGCCTCCTCTCCCAACAAAGTTATCTCTTTCCTCATTTATGTGGGGGGGAGGTCCGTTGCAATTACACTCCGATTCCACATTTTCCACTTCAGCGCATCAAGATTCCACCACGTAGCAGGACCAGGTTGCACTTTTAGTAGGGACGAAACGTACCTTCAACTTCTGAATGGTAAAGCTCCGGGACAATGAATCAGGGGTGTGGAGGAGAGTTGGCCAAAATGCCCTGCTAGGCTGCGGACCGATGAACAATTGGGACCGCGCGACGAACGCTATCCAAGACGGCGCTGCGGCTTCCTCACTGACTGAAAGGACCCCTTTGATGCCGGAGTACCTCCCAGAAAGCCGGCCGCCACGGCATGGGGCTCAGAAGAGGAGCATCAACCCCCTTTTCGATTTAGCCACAAAACCGCCGCCAGTGCTATGCTGGTCGTTATGTTTCGCCGCGCCATATGGAACAACTTGCCACAGTTAGCAGGTGTGGCCCCCGTGAGACCAATAATATGAGGGTTGCAAATTCTGCTTGGCCTTCCGCCGGCTCACCGGTCACCACGTGCTCCCTCAATCTGACTCCCATGTCACCCTTCAGTTGGTAAGTATCCCGCGGAGGGGGTGATGAGAGATCTGAGTATGATTCTCCAGAAATCTTCGGGGTAATAAAGCAATTGATTCTTTTTTCCACCATCCTGAGGTGCGATTCTCGCACTGAGGAGTCCGCTAAGCAAGACGCAACTCGTCTGCTGATTCTTGAGGCCGTTCTTATCAGGCGTACCTATGCTGAAGCTTTTCTTTCGACACCGCTGGGAATTGAGCAGAGTCAGATATGGGCGTTCGCTTCTGAAGCAAAAGGTGGTTGCGCCTGCTTTTTTTTTTTGTGGGGATATTTATCTTATTTTCCGTTCCGGCCAATTTTTTGTCTCAGGAGAGAGGCCTCCGGTATTCTCCTGTCCAATGATCTGCCCCGATCATTTCATAGTGAGTAATGGTCACAAAACTGTGTGTCGGTACGGCTGTGGATATTTCTCCACCCCCCAACCGCTTTGGTTGCTTTTACTCTTTCATTGACGGGGGTCATCTTTCCCAAGTCACTGCATACCCGTGAAAACAGGACTCACCGAGGTAATTTCAGTGGTTTTGGTAGTTTGCCTAGTACCATGCATTCGTCAAGGAATACCATTTGCCTTTCGTTATAGATTGTAGGCCGTCCACTTCTGCCCGAAACCACTTAGTCTTGTAGGAACGTTACATCCGATAAAAAACGGCGTTTAGGTCATACTCGTCAAGAATATATGCTCCTCAGCGTTGATGATTGGATAGTTATTGTGAA
>NW_027124535.1:0-784 GCF_001457755.1 Trypanosoma equiperdum | reverse complement strand
CCCCCCCCCCCCCAGGCGTCCGGAAGAATATGTCTCAATGACATGGGCCGGACATTCCATAATGAACCCCTCTTTCCACAAGGAAGGAAAATGGAACTCACTGCTTGGCTGTTGAATCTTACAGAACGCACTGCTGTGCAAACAATTTGGTGTCTAGTAGTGCTAGAGCCACGTGCCTCCACTCAGACAGAGTCTTAATAATGAGAACAGATGCATCTTCCACCTTAAAGCCACGACCAGCCCTAATGGGCGAGCGGGAAAGAAGATGGAACTGACTTACTCCGAGGCGAAAATTCTTGGCACGGCTGAGGAAACGGAAGGTCACTTCCCCTGGGCTAACGTGCTGCCAAATAAAATATGCTTCGGCTTCGTAAACCCATCGGTATTTTCCTTGGCGCTGCCTGGGCTAGATGCGGGCTCACTTTGACACCGGCATTGCTGTGCATTTTGATGTGGTTGATGTTCCTAACGGCGCACTTGCACGCACCTGTGGACATCCTATGATATTTGTTTGGCAGTGCATCTGCTACGCTACATGCGGGAGAATGCTGCTGTAGCCTTTCCCACTCGACTCAATTCTGGTCCAGTGGGCGTGCATGCTCAGCTTCTCTACCTCAACGAGGCGCCTGATTGTGGATCTACGGTGAGACAACAGGAATCTCCGTTTGGACATCAAAGCCCTGCCAGTTTTACGTAGGGAGGCTAACTTTATGTTAGAAGTTTCATCCCCCCCTTTCTCTAGTACAACAAACGCCTCTCCGAGGGACTCTTTATTGTAACCGCG
>NW_027124124.1:1937-17586 GCF_001457755.1 Trypanosoma equiperdum | reverse complement strand
GAAGAGAGGTTTGCCGCTTGGCTCCGCAATGGTACAGCAAACGAGAAAGGCGAAGCAGTATACATCCCACTGCTTCTGCGTGTGGTAATTTTGCCCCTCGATATTGCTTCGCACTTCCTAGGGAACGCGGCGCTCCCTCTTAATGAGGTTGCTTCTGGCCAGAGGATTGTGAACGACTGCCCTCCCCCACTTACTTTGCTTGGATTACTGTGTGAAGGAAGACTTCGTCACGTTCTAAGAGCAGATGCGCGAATGGTGGTTGACGAGGGTGGTTGGGAGCTGCGAAAGTGCGTTGGGAACCGGAGGAAGGCGGGTAGGGAACCTCTCTCTTAAGCTCGGCAGCACGTAACTACACAGCCTTTTTCTGTACTGCATGTGGATGCGCTTGCTGTTCATCCGTGGCTGCCTAGCTCGGCTGTGAAAAACCGGCAAATGAGGCACGTTTTTTTTTCTTTACTATGTACTCTTTCACGCTATTCACCGACAACGAAATGCGAATTTCCTAGCATCTCCAGCTTCGTTTCCAGGGGCTCACCAAGCTATTATCCATGCACACTGTCACGCATTTCATTTCCAAACCTGCAGTTTTCAAAGTACCGAATATGACCCAGTAAGTCTTGTGCTTTCCGTCGCTCTTCTGCTTGTTTACCGAAATTCTTTTCTCCTTTAAGAAAAAAAGGGTTCCAGTGAAATGTTCAAGGCGCCCGACCGCATACCTACAGCATAGCCGCCGCGCGTTCCAGTTGAGGCAAAAGGCATGCATAATGGCAAGAAGGGATTGTTGGAAGGGGTACCTCCTGCCTCAATCGTTTGCATTATCTGACTGCGCTTCGGTTTTGAATCGCGATTATCCGCCTGGTACTGACCATTTTTTGCAGCATGACCGCCCCTGGGTACACACCACGGTTTGTCAGGAAACCTGTCGCGCGATTCGAGCGCCCAACGGTGAGGAGGGGTGTAAGTCTAGCATCCGTGAAATCAAATGTATTTTTGCCCTTAAAAGTAACAAGGTAGCGAAAACTATAAAACATGAGAAATGAAGCAATGTGTATCCGGTCGTATCGCTTCCGGAGATGTTCGAGCCCCACATAACTCGGAATATCGGAATAAAGTGAACAATGCGAAGGATCATGCAGAGCAACGCCAGCAACAAAAAAAAAAAACAGCGCCCAAAACAAACTCCCCTGCACGGGGCTAAAACAGGAGCTTCCAAAGGTGGATACAAGTTCATAACGTTGCCCCTCATACAGGATACTAGGTTTTCGCGACACAAGGTAAGAAAAAAATATATATTTCCTTCTCCTCTCGGATATCGGAATACGGGTTACTAAGCAAATGGGTCAAACTCCGCGGCAAATGTACACGAGTTATCTTCCCGCGTCTCTTGGTAAGTTGCCGGTTGCGAAGCATTTGCGTCACAGAATAAATTTTCGAGCGCATTCTCCAACTGTCCCGTGTTTCTGCTTCCAGTTCCATCGTCTCCACACCCCTCGGAAGTAATTGCATTTGAGAACGACCCCCAAGACAGAGGACCGCTTTGTAGGTGTTGATGTGTGACGGGAGCTTGCGTCACGTGGCCTTCCGGTGCGCCGTGGGCCTCTGCGCACACCCCGCAGCCGATTTCTCTTTTCGCACGGTATGGTGGGTGCGCATTGTCACTAAGATACGTTTCTTGGCTCGGTCCCGTGGCGAGTGGCGCTTTGGGGAGTGCTTCCGCGTTGCCGCGGCCTAACCCAGTGGTGCCGTCGTCAGTGGCTTCATGCAGTTTCGTTGTGTTGTCGGAGGGAAAGACATCAGAATCTGGAGGGAAAGCCAGCCAATTCCCCCCTCTGAGACGCATTTGAAACTCCTCATCACCATCAGTGTCGACCAGGCCGGAAGGTTTGTTCGCGTCAGTTTCCGGCCCTTGAAGGTGAACGTCTCGATACGGAGGGGCTGCGCTGGCGGTGTTCATTTTTATTTCACTCCCTTTGATGCGAGTAGCATCTTCCCCCTCGGAGAGAGTTCTTAACACTGCAATCTGCCCTTCCACGATTTCACTGTAAGCATCACAAACACAGAGCAAGGGTCCCCACGCTTCTGTCAAGGGCACTGCTTGGGTGAATACTTGTTGATTCGTTTTCAAGACATCAAACGAAGTGCTGCCCTCCCCTCCATCCTCAGGTTCGTTCACGTGGGCTTTCCGCAGCCTTCCGAGTTCCTCCACAAGACTTTCTTTCTGGTGTTCCAGAGATGAGACGAGTGCCTGTACTTCGGCTAGCCTGGTTTGAAGGCTGCTTACCTCGCTTTGCGCCCCCCTGGCTCGCGTCATCAGTTCTGACGCGATCGAAAGCACGGCGATTTGGTTCCACATAAGTATACCGGCAAATGTTTCCTGCTCTTTGTAAGCGATATCCACTCTCTCATATTTCTCTACCATGTCCATATGGTACCATGTCCATTCACTGCCGGACAGCGGACAGCCTTCCTCAAAGGGTGCAAAAAGCTTGTTTTCCAGCGTACCTGAATGTTTTATTTTAGCAGTTTCGGACTGCCCTGTAGATGGTACCCCCTTGTTTTCGATACTGTTTTTCGAGTCACTACGCGCATTCTTCTCGTTTCCTACTGGCACAACTTCAAGTTCCGCTGCCCTTCCCTTTGGTACAAAGATGGTTTCACTGGAGCAAAGTGACTCAACTTCAGCAGACTTCGGTGTACCTTCTGCATGATAGGATCTCTTTGCTTGAATCCGACTCTCGCTATAGCCTTCCGTAACCAGAGCGATTTCCTTGTTTAAGCGTTGTATCTCTCGTCGTTGTTCATCAAGCTTAAAATTCATCTCCGTGAATAGCTCGGCACGAGCTTGCTCAATTTCGTCAAAGCTCCGTTGGCGGTCCACTTCGTGAGCACTCATCTCTTCAACGTGTCTCCGATACAATTCAACCCTCTCGAGCAACATCTGCTCCTGCCTAGTTGGGTTCAATAGGTGTATTTCAGGCAACGAATCAAACTGGAGCAGACTTCTACTCTGTCTTGGACTAGTTAGAAGTGGGTATTGCTCGTTCGCCGCATTTACCGAGGGACCTCTTTTGAGGTGCTTTGGGATCCGCTTACCCCCGTCTCCCTTGTACCGTATCGGCGTTACGACTTTTGCAAACGTACGTGATGTGACGGCGTCTCCGCCTTGCACAGGGGAACCTCCACAACCAGGGATTGCTAAACTAACGGGGGCGGGGCACTGTGCAAAACATTCTTCCACTTTCCACTTCTCCACAGCGACCACGTCAATCTCAAGACGAGAAAGCTCTTCCCGGAGGTCGCGGAGCTCTTTATTGAGGCTTTCCTTCTCGCGCTCGTTGTGGCGTAGCAGGCGGCGCAAGTTATCTCGTTCACTTTCCAAGTTTCCAATACGCTCGTGAAGGCGTTCGAGATTGACAGACCCTTCTACCTTCGCTTTAATTGCCGTCGAACAGCATCCCTCGTCTGCTCTCACTCTTTCCTCCTCGTCGTGGTGTTCGACGATGGCAGTGTAAAATGAATTTACTTCCGTAAGTTCTCGTACTTTCTGCTCCAATTCTGCAATCTCATCGTTTCGAGAACGCAGCGCTGTAGGGTTTAGAGAGGCCTCCCCCATGCCAATGCGTTCCTTATCCGCATTTGCTTCAGCTCTTTTCAATCCTGTTGGGGTTATCTGAGCATTGTTTTCTGCACGGAGGGCGCTGGATGCACGGGACACCGTAATGCTGGAATCACACTCTCTTGTTTTACCTCCGACACACGACTCTTCCATCTGAAGGAGTAATATTCTTTTAGTCTCCTCGTCAGCTACCAACATCTCCGAGAGCATCTTGCTTTGTTCCGTTAGCGCAGCCACTGCACCGTTTTTTTCCTCCAACTTTTGCTTTAAGGTCTCCACCTCTTCTTCGAGCTTATCAATCTGCATTAACTTCACTTCGCCTTCCTTTAAATGCTGCTGAAGCTGCTTCACATAGGCGACAAGCTCTTCTCGGCTTGCCGCACTGATCGTTGGGGTGCTAACAGACATTTCTGGTATCTTACTGTACGTATCTATCGCTCGCAAGCTAGGACAACTGAACAATTCTGCTTCCACTACTAAGTGACACGCCAACTTCACAGCAACAACCTCTTCGCCATATCAAAAAAAAAAAAGGAACAGAAGCGGGACTTGAAGGGTTTCTTTTGATGCACAAAAGAGTTCGAAGCGATATTTTTAGAAACTAGAACGTGTAGTACAAGACAAACACCGACTGTTCTTCTCCCGCTGCACTGCCCACTGTATGGTCAAGCCTCAGCCTATTCATCCCCTCGAAGAAGGGCGAGAGTCTCGAGCAAATGGTCCAACTGCAACCTAAACCCTTGTATTTGTTGGTTTTTCTCCTCGACAATCATTTCTGCCTTCCGTTTCGTCAGCACAATTTCGAAGTCTGCAACCCGCCTGATTTCTTCAATTCTGTGCAGGGCTTCCTTTTCTTTTTGAGCTTGGCGCTTCTCCAAGTAAGACAGTCGTTCCGACACACTCTGGAGAAACGCCTGAATACGCGACCTGTTGAGTGGGAGTCTTGAAATGTCTTTGCATATCCATGAGTTTCCTTCACACACTTGCTTTAACTCTGTGATTGACATCAATTCTTTTTTATGAGAGTCTTTAATGTGCTCAATGTCGTCCCTGTAGCTTTGCTGTATGCACTGCAGCTGCGCTTGATATTCTCGCCTTGCTGAACGTAGTCGCTCATCCAAGCGAGCATGGGCCTCTCCAAGGGACTGCTGGCTCTCCTCCAGCAATCGCTTCGCCACCTCCAGCTGGGAGGTCAAACTAGCGATTTGCGCTTGCATGGTTGATATTACCTGCATCGGTGGAGGGATAATAAAGGCATCATACGACGGTGATGTCAAAGCTATTCCCGCCTTTGGTTCACGCTCCAGCTGTGACAATTGGGGCTCCGGTGCACCGTTTTCCCTAAGCAATGCAATTGAAGTTTCTTTTGGTGGACCACTCGCAGCGGGCGCTTCCGACAGCACCGTGTCTTTTGTTGCCCCTTGGGTGACGCACTGTTCGTTCCCGTTCCCTCGAGGATACCTGCCACTGGTAAGGTTATTGGCTCCAACGACAGATGAAGGGGGGTTCACCTGTTCCTTGTCACGTAAGGACTGCTTGGCTTCGGTCAATTGCTTTTCCAGATCGTGAACCCGGCGTGACTGGGCTTGTAAGAGTTTAAACTTCAGCTGTTCTTCTAGCTTTTCAATTTTTTCTTGATATTGCATTCTCATGCGGTCAACTTCGACCCGGAGCCGAGTGACTGCCGCTTCGGCGCAGCGGTCCTTTTCTACAAGTGCGTCTTCGAGTTCTTTTATTCTATGGTTGAGTTGCTTAAATATCTTGGTATCTTGAACGGGTGGCTGACAACTTCTGATCAGCTGCGCTATGCTGTTGGGGTGCTTTTGGCCTAGGGTTTCCTCCAACTCGATAATTCGCCTTGTGAGGTGTTGCACGCGAGTGTCTTCCTTTGCTTTCGTACCTTTGCTGATATCCTCTGCTTTCCCGGACCCGCGCAACTTCGCCCGCAGGCAGCGGATGGTGTCCTGCTGCTCTTTGAGAAGCTGTTGCTGGGAGTCGTTAAATTCTTGGTTGTTGACGTACCATGCGATCTTTCTTGCCATTTCTTTCACCACCTCTTCGTGCTCTGTTTCTCTTCGTTTTAAGTCGACACGCAGATTGCGATTCTCCAATTCGAGTTCTTCAAGCCTTTTCATGTCGACGCTACTTCGATGGATGTTGAGGTCCCCCCTTTCCCTCCGAAGAAGCTCAAGTTCTAGCTCAAGTTCTCTAACCCGCATCCTTTGCTGATTTGTCTCCATGAGCAACTCATCAGTGCTATGATGTGTCCCCTGGCGCGTCTCCATCCTAGTGGTTAAGTCACCACTCCGAAGTGTCTGCTTACTATTGGGCTGCCCGTCTGAAACGGGCGTGTGAGCCCCCCTCCCACTAAGCGCGCTAGTCAGTTCACGCACTTTCAACAGCAGAGCCTTCTTTTCAGTATGCAACTTTTCATTGTCCTCATCCAACGCCCTAACAACACGTTCTTGCATTGCTATTTCCTTCTGGATCTCCTCCAATTCAGCTCTGGTTACCGGCTCTCCCGAGAGAAGCGCTTCCCGAATCACACTGCACTTACTCTGGGCATCCGTACAGTGTATGCTGTCTCCTTGAGCCCTCGTTGATTCCACCCGATTGGGGGCTTCAACAACTGTTTCCAATGGCTGATTTGCATCCACCACAGTGTCCATTAGAATTTCCTCCGAATGTTTTGACCATGATGATGAGACACCCCCCTTTCCTGCCGTAGCAAAGCATGTCGTGCCCTCCTTGTTTCGATGTGCGCACTGTCCTTGTTCCGCGCGGGTAGCGCCCTTTTCAACCTCTCGCCACACCGTTAAGGGGGCCATAGGGTTTGTGGAGTATCTCTCCCCGGGAGAAGTTGTGCACTGGTCCCCGTCTTGCCCTTCGTCTTGAACAAAACGCTCACTGATCTCTTTGACACTGTGATCCGCCATCTTAGAAACTATCTGAAAGGCAGAAAAGCATTGACGTACATTGTAAACAAAAGGTTTGCTTATACTTGTCAGGCATTGAACCAAAACTGAGAAGACAGTAGTGACAAAAAGCCTGCGACTAAAATTGATTGAAAAAGCTGTCAAGGAAGGGCGTCGTCGAAACAACTGTTTGTAGATAATGAGCCACGGAAGTAACTCCTCTGTGCGAAACCGAAGCAGAGTCCCCGTGTGACTGACACTTTGCGGATGAAAAGTGCGATACGTCCCCCCAAAACAGAACCCCTTTGGTTCCCGGAGGCTACAAAAGCCTGTATTGTGTAAAGAAAGACACAGCCTGGCAGTCGGCATCCAGCCTATCATTCTCTGTTTAACCCCTGTGCGGACATTTTCGTCTTGCACTTGTCGTCGACGTGACACCCGCCTCCACCAATGCCTAAGTAGTTTCAAAAGATTACATGCACCCAATACCTCATCACGATGCCGTAAATGTGATGGTTGTAGAGCAAAGTTTCCTATGCTAGTCCACCGATGTTTGCCTACGCGTCCCACTAGTTCCATAGCACCCCTTTTAATGGAAGCGGAGACTTTCGCGCACGGCTACATAACCTGCCGCCCCCCCCCGCTGTGGAGAGGCGGGTGCATGAGTATGGACATGTGTTGTAGCAACCAAAAGGCCCGTTTCCAGTTGCTGAGCGAAGGCGGTGACAACAACATAACCCCGTCCGGGTTGACATTGTAATAAACACACATAGCGCTAAACACTGTGATCCCTTCACGCTGTTCCCACCGCACTCACGTTTTATTTTCACTCTGCAAGAAATCCTTATCTACCAATACAGGTTAGCCTCAGTCTCCTTACCACTAGATCTGCTGCGGAATACTCCATTAAGCCACCCACACAAAAATTGTCTAAGATGATAACCTTTTGCAAACTGCACACCGTATCGTGTAGTAAGAGCCAAGGTTGGTTAACTTTCCATCGCCTTAGTTAAGAGCTGCCGGCGTGGTTAGTAGGGCATTGAGTTAACCCTCATATTGAGCGACCAGTGCCAATGCACCAAAAGCCAGGGCAGAACTGCATTCATCTGTCTCAGCGGGCCGCATGACTACACGTATCTGGTCTCGCATCAATTTTCACTCAGTTTAGGACATCTACCGAATAGCAGCTAGCGCTGCAACTCTCCTGAGACACCAGACGCTCCAAGCCACTACTGGGTGCCGGTGCCCCACTTGTGGGGCAAAAGCAAGAGCCAATGGAGTTCGGTCTCAGGAGAAAACTATTGCGGCCTGGTTATGTTGCCATCAGACTAGGGAACCGCCGAGTCGTGCTGTGACATCGGTTTTCCATTAGCAGCCCCTCGGCACGTTTCATTGCATCGTCAGCAGTGCCACACGTACCAAGGTGACGTAAACCTTCTATACTAGAAGCAGCAACCGGACGAGACACCATTGAGACTAAACCGGTACATCAAGCATTTGGCCATCCCCCAATCAGCAACACCCACGTGACGGCCACGGCAGCTAGCCGTACACACTGTTGAGGGCGTTTATTTTGCCAATCCTCTACGTTTAGGGAGCTTGCGACTGCTATGATAGTGAAAACTAGCATTTAGTGGCTTGTTGATGCACCCTACTATGCACCGAACAGTCACACCCTTTGCCCCAGCTCCCACCGTTACCGGTTGCAACGGAAGACACCACCACACACAATCTCGGAAAGTTCCTGTATGCACAGCAACATGTTCATAATGGACCAACATCCCAGATGCCTTCTCAGCAACAGCATCCGTACTTCACTTTCGTGACCTCTACTGTGCACCACATGCATGCGGAAGCTCATCAAAGAGCCCGAGCAATATGCTTTGCGTGGACTGCCGTGGCAATTTGCAGTACTTGCAGATAATGAATGTGCGCATGCTTTGTCCCACCAATACAAGTAACTATTTTGCATCGAAAGCGATCCTACTGACTGTAACAATGAATCATCCGCTTCATTTCCTCAGTCGCTAGACATTCGGCAGGGTCAGTCTTTTCACGGAGCTCAATAGACGCGCCAACCTTCTGTAAGAAACACAAAACAGTGGCAGGTGACACTGTGTTGGTCTTCCAACCTAAAACAATATTAAGGGGACGAACAAGTTCCACAGTGGGTGTGTCATCTATCGCTTTGGTATCACAAATCAGTCGCAATAACGGGTTTGCTGCGTTCGCAGGGACAGTTTCGACAAGCTTCAAGAGTTCCCCAGAACCAGCGAGCCGATCCATTTTTAGTACAAGAGACGCCCACACAAGGGACAATAGCATCTCCACTTTTGAGAGTCCGAGTGCAACCTTCTCTGCATCGCGCGCGAAGAAGAGCAACAGTGAGCAAAGGGCAGCCGCTGGCAGATTGTCCAGGGGTAGCTTTTGGGAAAAATGAGCTATAAATTGCGTCGCTATTGGCCGCCTCTTCCCATTTTTTAACAGTCCCTCAGCAATCAAGCAGACGTCTAGCATACTTACTTCATCTCCGCTATCTACTAGGGATGCCATAAACCTGTCGAAGGTTTGGCTGCTCCCACCGAAACGAACGCAAAAAGTTACCGTATTCATCAGTGTCCTGTCAGTGAGTGGGGCCTTTTCAATATGCTTAAGACAGAAACGCCATAAACCGATCGCATGTGGCGTAAATCTTTTCGCCGAGTCGTTGTTCATTTGAATCAGACGTTGTAAAGCATGGGATACGACAAGAGAACACGTTAAACTGTTGCATTGGGGAGGAAATAGCGCCCCGGACTCACTACGTAGCAGTGCTTCTGCACGAGGTAAAGAAAACGATACACCATCTTCGGAGAACAGGGGAGCGACAATGTTGAGGAACGCAGTAACGATATCATCATTTACTTTCCCGTCAGCATAACCCATTGAGCTGTTATCAAGATCGTTAATAATGACAGTAGCAATAGCTAGTGCTGCCTGAAGTGGATACACCCCTACCTCCCCATCACGAATTCTTTTGATCATAACAATAACAAGTTTTCGGGTCACATGGATCAGTGATTTCCACACGGCCTTTGCCGCTGAAGTCCACATTGCGTTCACTAGTACCAGGGCTGCCCTCCAATCGGCCTCTACCCACTTTTCTCGTTCCACTACGTGGACGCATAACGAATCAACTCCGTGTAGTGCGCGCTCAAGGACGCACTTTTCATCAATGCCGAAGGCGCACAGCGCACCTACAAGACGGACTAGTATGTGGAAGGGGAGAGTCTGTAGACGTTGTTGGTCACGAATAGTCCCGACAATATGGGGATGCAGCACACTGTATCGAGCATCTAATTCGTGCGCAGCAATCAAATAGAAGACAGCGCTCTCGTATCTGTTTCTGCCCAAGTCGTTCTGAAGCAACCGCGTTCCCACTGCCGACAGAGAGTTCAAAAGTACTGTGCGAGAGACACCGGCAGCTGCTCCGTCGAGGATCAGGGACAAACCCCAATCTGGGTACTGAAGCACTTCCAGTCGAAGAAAAATAGGTGTCGAAACAGCAGTATACGGTTTGAAACCTCTTGAAGGGATGCGGAGTTTCGAAAGTGATCCCACAATCGCTGCACACTGAGTCATGGTAGAGCTCTTCATTCCTTTACAAGTGCACAAGGTCTCTAGTGAATGTGTCAGTCGTTCTAAGGGCACACCCTCACTTTCAGACAGCATGAGTGCCTTTTCACATATCTGTAAAGCTACATCGCTAGAATTCGTGTCTTCTTCCGAGCATTTGCCCGAGACTTCATGTCTTTTCGTGTCTGTTTGCGGATAGCCTCCACCACGACACCCATGTTGGTAACCAAGCTCCCGACTGCGCTCGCGGATGGCGCACCAAATGAAATTATCCTTAATAGACAGTTTCATCACAGCATTGATAATGCGGGGTAGTTCCCACCGTGATGCATTACGAACAATTCCAGGTACAGTTTTAAAACACTCTCCAAGATAAAATTTCCTTGAATTAACAGTCAAATTCCCATATGCTATCGCTTCAAGAATTATCCTCACCTGCTTGACGGTTGCTTTTTCAAGAGCGCACTGGGATACCGGAGGAAACACACAAAAATTAAGGCGGTACATAAGGCGATCGAGAAAAGCCACATCAGCTGCCACCGAATAAACATTCACCAGTGGTCCAATTGCTTCTGCGCGAGTGACTGCAGCAGCGTCTCCCAATGGACGTAGCCAGAAGTCAATTCCATTGTACATCAACATGCGTAGAAGTATGTGAAACAAAATTTGTGCGTTTTTTTGTAATTTTGTCAGCCCACAATATGTAAGCGACTCCAAGACTGTGGAAATAATGAACCTATTTTGTATCTCCCCCTTTACTACCCGATGCACAAAGGTAAGCACAACACTGTCCAGGATCGCAAGAAGTTTTACCGTAAAGCTAGGGGAGAGGCAACCCAAACAATCGTTCTCCGGCCAAGAGACGTTGTTTATTACACCTTCACTTTGGATTGGTACAACTCTATCTCCCGATCCAGATACGGAAACAATCTGACACAACCCGCACAGCAACAACAGGTCATTCCGAGGGGATGCACTTTCTACGCCGCCTGTTCGAATACCGTTCGCGACAATCGCTTCACAAACCTCAATGTACACTAGCCGCACTGGAATGATACTGGAGCAGAATGTGGACAAACTCCAAAATAAATACACCAGCTTTTCCTGAGTGAGGAGTGTATAATCAACGCGCCTTACTCGTTCAAGCAACTCTTTCAAAATTGAGCTCTGCGCCTCTGCAGAAATACCGTTATCTTCTGAAGTAACGAGGCAACCCACCACATATGACAGTTCCGGAAGGAGTTCCACCTGGGCCCCACTTATAATTACTCTGAGGGCCTCTTGCGCATACGGAATAAACTTGGGGGATAAACGTGAACCCACAATCACGATGCTAGACAGTGCTTCCATTTGTTCTTCAGTTTTTAGAGTTGTCAGGAAGTGTGACTCGGCCAGGCGGTCCTGTATGCTGACGCACTCTACCAAACCACATGCATCGTTTTTCACCAACTGCCTTAGAAGCATGACAACTGTAGGACAAGGTAGCTCTGGAAGCCGGGCTAGATAAACCTTCTTGAGCCTCAACCAGTCTTCTCTTGAACCAACCCCAAGAGCCGAAGCTGACACAAGTAAGTCCGAAAAGATGTCTTTTGCGGGCAAGTGTTGAACATGACTGTGAAAAGCCTGTTGCTGCTCGTCAAAAGGCGGTTTACGGGGTTGTACTGAGGAAATTTCCGCTAAGACACCGACGCTTCTCGTCAATATTAACCTCAGCCTCTGTTGTGGCAACATGTATATGTATGTGGGCAGCGCCCTTGAATACATCAACCTATACTGCAGAATAAAGCAAACAGATAAAAGCGTGGTCTCAAAGGTGGCTCATTTGAATATAAAGCATTGTTACAGCGACAGTCCTCGACTGCTCGTTCCTTCGGAATAGGCCACCCTCCGCAAGTCCCCCACACCAGAAGATGTGCTACAACGGAAACGAGCAACACCCCTCGCGTCTTTAGCGCACGGTAGGGGACCCGGTGTATCTAGAAAGAACGAGGGGGGAAGGGGCCACAGCCGATGCCACTCCTAGTACCTGGTCACCAACTGCCCTCCATAAATTCTAGTCCTTCCTCACAGTGACGCATCCCTCCATGCTGTGCCAGCCGTAACGGCCCGCGCACCGCACTCGCAATGTTCTCCAGCTCTGGCCGCAAATCGTAAGTGCAACAGCTCATTACCGTCGTCATGGCTGTAGTAAGCACCAGTGGTCGGTGCCACGGCTACGTCACCTACCACCTCTAAGACTCCATCATCGGCGGCTTGAGAGCCTCCGGATTCCTGTGGAAACGGGGCTGACGAGAAGTTCACGACTCCGGTTCACAGCGACAGCGGCATATTCTGCGGCCTCACTGCTAAAATGAAGATCCGCCTCCTTCAAAAACAAAGCGCGGTTTTGAAGCAGTAGCTCACCAGGCAAAAAAAGGAACTACTTCGGCCCCCCGTTCAATGACGATCTCCACGGGAACCCAACCTCTTTGGCCAGTGACGGCGAGGACCCCTCGCGCTTCCACGCTCCGGTATAGTGCTTGCCCTTTCCTCACTCACCAGCGCGACCGCGCTTCTCAAACAGACTCGGCGTTTGCTGGTTTGGTGCGCCAACAGGTCCATACGCGGCACAATCCCGACGCAGGGAACACACCAGTACGTGGCGTGGCGACTGTGAGTTGGTGCCTGAAGCAGCACATTCGTGTCGAACTGGTTTCTTGGGGTGCACGCATAAAGTGCGTGTCTGCCGCTGCAGTCATTAACATAACATTCTCTTTCCATGCCCTTCTCGATGGTGTTCCCCTTGTATGGGCACCGACGGTCTATCGCTTTACCTCCTTTTTTACTTTTTCTTTTTTAGGGTGGGGAACACAACCACCATGCACCATGCTACAGGGGTAGCGAACGGCAGCTATCACTCGCATGCCCACTTTCCGGGGACGGTATGAGCGTTCCAAGGTGACTCCTTTTTGCTCAGCAACAGAGGCAGGGAGGGACCGCCACGAGCTGGATCGGCACAGCCGAACGTCGCGCCGCATGGCCGTATACGGGACTGGTTGACCTCCGCGCTGGCTGACGCCGGCCTATGAGTTCAAAGATCGAGAGCTGGAGCGTTTTCTCTCTTTGACCCACGGCTGGTCGTGGCGTTCTAATCCTACGTTGTGGCAGGAGGAGGGTGTGGAGTTCACTTTCCTCCGGGTGCGAGAAGGCGCCCTAATAGGGAAGATAGCTTGTGAATGCTTTCCCTTCTGGTGTGTTACCAGTCGGTGTCTGCTCTAAGCGGGGATGCCTGTGAGACGCGTTGGGTGCCGGCGCAGCAACGTGATTCTCTGTGGGCGTAGCCGTTGGTGGGGCGCGTAGCTTTATCTCTGGGGATGCTTAGTGTGCCACCACCAGTCTCGTGAGAGGGGTGTCGTGAATTCCCGCTGTCGGTGATGTTGGGGATTTTCGTTGTGTTTTCATCATGCCAGGGTGGGTAGGGGAGTTTTTTTTTTCGTTTTGAATGATGGTACGACCCGTGCGTCTGTGTCGGGGGTTGGGCAGGTCGTATTAATCTAGCTTTTCATTGCATTGATTTGCACGTCATTATTTTTATTATTGATGTGTAGGAAACGTTGATGTACTTACGTGCTTGCAAGCACGCAGGCGCGTAAACTCTTCTCGTCTATACCAATTTAATGTTTTCATTTGCTTGTATTAACACACATTGAATCCCGCCATATGGGGTCAAGTTTGTGGTACCCCACTGAGTTGCTAAGCGACAAATAGAGTTGAATGATGTCGAGTTTATTAGCGGACACTCAGTTTTCGGGGAGGGCAGGCTTACTCTCGTGGATCAACAAAATGTGCTCAGCGCAGTACCCTAGCGTTGTGTCGTTGCGCGACGGTGCTGCGTATTGTAGTGTCGTTGATGCTACTGCTAACCGTGTTGCAGAGAACTGCGCAGCATTTGGCGTACCTGAACTTACTGTTTATCAGAAGCGTGCGAAACGGTCGTCACAGCTTCTTGCTCGAGTTTCATGGGGGGCAACCCTAGCAACTTGCGCCAACCAGGATCCCTCTCTGGACAGCATTAAGGAACGAAATCAGTGTGAAAGGAACATGCAAACGCTGCAAATTATGCTTTACGAGTGCCTGCCACCGGAGTTTTCTTTGGAGATAGACGTGCCGCGCTTGGCATGTGGTAAACTGCAAGATCACGTGCAGCTGCTGAAGCGGATGCACATCATTGTAGGTAAACTTTTGACGTTATTTTCGAAACAGAGTCTTGAGCTAAGGATCCGATCGTCCAGCAACTTCGGATGTGTGGAAGGTGTGAGAATAACGCGGGCAATGATGCTCCATCGTAAAGCATCACAAAAATATATAAACGACCATTCTCCTAGTCGGCTTAAGAGGGAAGATGCCGGCATTTTTGGCGATACTCGTGGTCATTTAAGCCTGAGTACAAATCAGAAAAGTGCTCCCAGGTGCGGTAATGACAATGTTATGCCCGTAACTCCTGGAAGATATACAGTATTATCTAAAGGACAAAAAGGACCCCCTAATTCCAGGGGGACACATTCTGCTGAAGGGACTGAGCTGCGCAGCAGCCTTTTTTCGACAGCAGGTTCTGATGGTTGTGGTTCCCTTGAATCCCGCTGCAGCTCAACTACGGGGATGTCAAAACCTTTTTTTACAGTACCCCAAAGGTACTGTCATCTGCTTGGCGATTTACGGCAAGAGGTTGAGTCATACGAGGCCCTAGTGCAGGCCTCGCAGGGCCGGCATCAGCGGGGCCTCTTGGCAGGTGAATGTGGTAGTAACGATGATGCCCAGATGGTGGAACGAAGTGGTATTAGCACGTTTCATGGGGATGCGCCAGTTGTATGCTTGGAGAGCTTGGGCACACTATCTGGGAAGAGGGATAAGCTTTGGCAAACTCTTAGTGTGATACATGGCACCGCAGCTCACAGGGCAACTGAATTGGGTATAGGGGGCAACGGTAAAGCGTCAGCGCCGCCCTTGCTAGGAGATATCTTGTCAGCACTAACATTGCAGTAGGGTACTGGAAAGATTCTAGTGGCTATGTGGTGGATTGTTCCCGCACATTTTGATACATATATTTTTTTCTTAGTGCTGTCTTAAATATTTATTTCATTTACTCCCCCTCTTTGTTCGCTCTACTACAATTGTGCTTGCTGGTACTATACCCGATACTAGTGAAAGTATTTCTTGCACGTGTCCTCTCTTCACCACGGTAGGATGTCTTTCAAAAAAGTCTTATCGTGTAGAATATTCACGGAGATACGACGGGTTTACATGTGGCGTTTGTTCTACCTAGGATATCGATTCTAATGGTGACTTGAAGATCATTGTTGTGGGAATTTTTGACTGCTGTTAACTTCCCCTCCAATTGTCGCTGGTGAACTGTGAAATTGGATTTCCATATCTGTACGTCTGTAGGAAACACATCAGCAAACCTCTATTACTGGCTTACGCACTTTTTCTGCTATCGATGTTGATGTTTCTGGGAGCTATCGGG
>NW_027124124.1:1614-1911 GCF_001457755.1 Trypanosoma equiperdum | reverse complement strand
TTTTTTTTTTTGAAACAGATATCATTTGAATGTTGACGTTTGCTTGGTTTACTTGGTGTTACCGAATCTCTCGTGTTCACCATGGAGTGTGGAGCATTGTATGCTGCGACGGTGCTAAGTATCACTGACAGTGAGGGCACGCGTGAATTACGGTGGAGCACATTATATAGGCTTTTCTCCACACAGTCACTCAGTGCGCCCTCGTGGATTCTTACAAGAGTTCTGCGCTTCCCAACACCAGAGGGTTGGGAACATAGAAAATGGAAATCTAACTGCAACCAAGCACGGCTTCGTCGC
>NW_027124124.1:0-1604 GCF_001457755.1 Trypanosoma equiperdum | reverse complement strand
TTTTTTTTTTTTTACTTTGCCGTTGGCTGAACTTCTTTTTTTCTTGTTGTGCCTTGAAGATGCGTTCGGAGTGGAAGGAAGAGAGATGCTCTGGACGTGGGGCCAAGGGTGTGGGATGCCATGAAGAAGTAATTTCCCGGAGGATGATTGCAAGAATATTGGTTTACATAAATGATCAGCAATAGAATATCTGTTTAGTCACAAGTATAAGGATGTGATTTTGCATTTGCTGAATCTGCACCTTTGTTCAGCGAGGCACATATCGGTTGAAGCGTCGTCCAGTGATGTGGGCAGCAGTGTTTTTTTTTCTTGATTACTAGGATAGGTTATTAAACAACAACGCGATATGAGGAGATATATAACTGTGATACATGTAACCTTCTTTGCATTATTTTTCACAGATGAAAGCAGACACCGTGAGACATCCTGCCTTTGGTCCTTCAACTTACGTTGAAGGGTGTGTACGTGTGGTGAGGGAAATCCGCTGCGTAAGTTCACTAGATTGGGTAACAGAATAGATCGGCGTATTCTGCGCGATGCGTTTGCAATGTAATGAATCTTTCCATCAGAACAGGGTGATGCCCACGGGGACTTTAGACATGAAGGCTGTTGATGTCAAGCCTTTTGGGCCTTTTTTTTTCACCCTTTCTCCGCCTTTTCTACATCGTGCGTATATTCTACGTAGAAGATTTTCATTTACTCCATCGCAACTGGTCGATGTCCGCGGATAATATGTCATGAAATAACTTTCCTCTCATCATGCCTACCCCGCCATTTTCTCACGACAGCACAGTAGCAGTCACACGCCTAAAAGTCGGCAAACAACATTAAAAAGGCAAGTATTTAGGAGTTTGTAACTCAAAGATGTATTACGGGTACTTCTGAGTGGATCAGATGAGTACTGTTACACTGGTTACCGCCTGCACGCATGTTCCGCTGTAGCAGATTATTTCATCAAGTGAAACTTGGGTTCACAAAGGCCCAGCGGGAACACCAACGCAGTAAAAGAATTCGGCCCAACGTCTGCTATCGCCCGCCCATTTTAAAGAAAAGGAACCAATGATGGAATTGCAGAAGGAATATAATTGGGATACAGTACCATTTAAGAAATAGAAAAAAAACAAAAATATGTTGTAATAACCATTTCAGGTACTAAATCAGAGAAAAAAAAATATAAATATTTAAATAGAAGATCGATACAACAGCAAAACTGTCACACATCTCCAACAAACATGTATTACGAGAAACCCATGCTACAACACGTACAGATGAAATGAAGGAAGCGAAGAAAGCTTATAAAAAAATTAAAAGTTTAATAGTGAAATCAGTCATCGACAGCTGTATCATTATAAGACGGGCTAAAACGCTCACAGAACATTCGTAAAACAATGAAAGACCATAAAAGGATGATTAAAAAACAACAACAACAAAAAAGCGGCTGCAGACGTCCCAGGAATCTTTGTCATCATTTTTTCCTGGGAACTTGGTTCTTGGCGGCCATCTCCACGAGGCTGTAGAAAGTTCGTGGCCAATTCATACGTTCTTCAAACATTTTGGCGTTCTGCCGGAGATATTTTCCTTGGAATCTGGCGAGCCGTCGTGGA
>NW_027124122.1:8552-8930 GCF_001457755.1 Trypanosoma equiperdum | reverse complement strand
ATCTATTCGACTTTAAGAGAAATACTAGCTGGCACAATTCCCCCTTCCTCCTCCTGATATATTACCTTCTCTTTCATATTCTGTCTTCGTCTGTGCAGGTAATGTAGAGAAAACATTTGTCCTGCGCACGGGATTTTGTCTCCACCTTTTTGTTTTCTCCATCATATCCCTGTGTATGATACTGTCTATCAACATGTCTGTATACAAAGCTGCTCATTTTTCATTTCCATTTCTTTTAGTCTTCACTAATTCCCATTGCACCATTTCCATTGTTTAGAGAACTTCTATTTCAACTGTGCATTTACTGTACACTACTCCTATTATAATAGTATTAGTATACACACACACTCACAACACTTCTATCATTATCATTATCAT
>NW_027124122.1:8140-8542 GCF_001457755.1 Trypanosoma equiperdum | reverse complement strand
ATCATCATTATTATTATTATTATTATTATTATCAATATTGCTTATTATTATTACCATTATAGTCAAAAACTTAAGTAGTATAGATTAAACAAAAAATGAACTAAAGTAGCAAATTAGAATAGCACTTTTTTCATGCCCTATCACCATGCTATATTACACATTCAGGTGGCTGTCATACTTTTTTTACTAAATTATTTAAAAATAAAAAACTTTCATTAATTTTATAAATTTCATAAAATTGAGTAACATCCTTAATATACTAAAATACTAAAATGATGTCTAACTCACTAAAGCAGTAGCTATAAGAGTGTATTTCTTACTTACAAGAAAACTGGAATCTTTGCATTCTTTTCCATCCCAATTGCAACCATTTTTGCATTGCTCTTTGGATTTTCCAGTGCA
>NW_027124122.1:3881-8130 GCF_001457755.1 Trypanosoma equiperdum | reverse complement strand
TCAACTGCCTTCTCTTTTGCTACGCAAGTTTCGCCTTTTAATTCGCATCCGTCTGTTGTTTTGCATTTTTCTTTGTCTGTTATTGCCTTGCATTTGTCACTTGCGTCTTTTGTTACTGTGGGTTTGTTGGCTGAGGCTGGTTCCTGGACTCCCTCTGCCAGTTCCTTTCCCCGCAAATAAGAAAGCACCGTAAGTCCTTCGTCTGTGCCTGCTAATTCAAAGGCCGTCTTTTTTATTTCCTTCTTTCTTATTGTCACGTCAATCTTCTTTTCTATGACTGCGTCAGTTATTTGCGCTTTGAATGCGTCCGCGTCGGCTCCAAAATACTTGTTGACTAGTTCTTTTTTCTTTTGTGATGTTGTTGGCGGCTCCGTGCCTGGATTAGTCAGTTCCGTTAGCACGCGCACTAATTTGTCATTGCTTTCAAGCGAGCTTATGCCTTGGTTATGTGGTTCGCTGTACGTTGGATGTGCTGTCTGTTTGAGTTCACAAAGAGCCTTGGCTAGCCTGGTCGCTTGCAATTCTGTGTGCTCCTGTTTTGAATCTATGTCCGTGCAGTCAGTGCTGCCTTGTCTTGCAAATAAGTTAACATCGGTTTGTGTGTAGCTGGCGGTTTTTGCCTTTAGTTGCGTCGCCATGCCATGCGTTCGGTCTCCGCCGTCGAAGTCATTGCCGGTTTGGATGCAGCCACCTTTGATCGCAGTCGAAGGGTTTGTTGGCGTCGTTACTGTCCCCTTTGCGTACGCAGTTGCTTCTAATTTTTTTGTTGCGGCTGTTACTTTTGACAGCCTGATTGCTGTTATACTTGCGAAGTCGACGTTGGTTGCCTTGATTTCGTCGGCCTGGTTTTCGTAGCTGCAGTTTGCTGCGTTGGGTCCCAGAGTCACTTCTGCTGCGCATGTCGCCATGGTGTTTGTTTTCCCTAGGGTGCCGCCGGTCGTCGTATGCGATGCGCTGCCTACCGTGATTGTTGGCACTGCCGCGTCGTGCTCCGCTAGCATTTGCGCCTCGTGTATCTTTAGCAGCTTCGCTGCGGCGGCATAGCGGCTGTGGCTTTGCTTACCGGCCTGTAGCAGGGTCGGCGTCTCTCCCAGTGCGATCATCGCCAGCGCCTTAAACGCTACTTTGGTTGTAGCGCTAGCGCTCGCTGCCGCCGCTAGTTCGTAGGCTGCTGCTGCTTTGATCGCTTTTGCTGCCGCTGGGGTTGGGTCGCCGTAGGTCGAAGAAAGCTTGGCTTCCAGAAGATTCAGGTACCGCGCCGCCTTGCATGCGGTATTTACTGCCTTTGACGCTGTGTCGAAGCCGTCGTCGCTTGCTCCCGCCATGTGGCCCGTTGTCACCATTGCTATAGCTAAGCCTATTAGTGGTTCCATTATTGCCTTCGTCGCCTGAGGCTTCGCGGAGTTTTTTATTTTATTTCCTTTTGACTACGTGGTTTTTGGGTGGTGGGTGAAAGTTTGCCTGTTTCCGTTGTTTTTTGCATGTCGAATTGGACATTTTTGTGCTTGATTCGCTTGCTCTGGCAGCCCTTTCTGCCTGGCACGGCTGGCGGGCTGGTGTGTCGCCCTTTGCCGCAGGTGGCGCTTCGCCCTGCTAAAAACATGCGTTCGTGCTGTCCTCGTTGCAAAGGAGAGCTACATTGAATGAAATTACTCAGTTGCCCTCTTGGGGTATTGTTACAAAAGTCTTCTCTTCCTGCGGGAGCTTCCGCTGCGTTTGTCGTTTCGCGCCTTTGCTGCTTTGAACAAACTCACTTGCGCCGCGTTTGCCCGGCGCTGTAACCTCAGCTTCTCCTTTGAAATTTGGCCATGATATTTTTCCGTTAATTTCCAAAAACAAAATAACCTCCCCTCCCTTAGCTTCTAAACTCTTCACTTTCGACGAAACCGAAATTTCACGGCTGTTTTTGTTTTAGATTGATGCTGCCTTAATATTCAACATTAGTATCCGCCACCAGGTTTAAAAAACAGTCACTACTATCCGTGCAATCGTGTCCATCCGTTTCCGTTTGAGCTGTCAGCACAGTTTCTTCGTCCGCCATTTAGACCTGTGGTGTTTTGTTAGGCATTCTGTCGTATATTCCGTATTTTCTTCTCTTCTTTTTCGTCCTACGCTGCAGCTTCTACTGTTGCATAGAGTCTTTATTTGAAATTAAATCTGCACTCTTACTATCCCTTATTGTCGCCTTCATTATCTCTCTGTGGGCACTGCTGCCCGTCGTCACATTTGTGTTAGAAGAAGCGCATATTCAATATCTTTTTAACTGTTTACACTTCATTCAAAGTCCCATTCACTACCTTACTCTTACCGCGCACTTGTAATTGATTTAAGTTCTTGTATTTTAACCGACAGCTTAGTATTTGCAACTCCCTTATTATAATATTTGTATATACACACTCACAATTCTCTCAATAATATTCGTATATATACACACTCACAACACCTATTATTATTATTATTATTATCATTATTACTATTATTGTTATAATTACGAATATCGATAAAAGTGATCAAAAATAAGTTAATAAGTAAAATAGTATAAGTTTTGTACTCTCCTCACTTTTAATTTCTAGCTATACGCTTCTTTCAGTCAAAAATTCATATTTTCAAACACTGTGCATTTTAAAAGGTTTCACCAAAAGTGGTAAAATATATCAAAGGAGCAAGAAAAAAAGAGGAGGCAAAGTCCTAAATGTTCTATAGAAGCAGAAATACAGATAAATAAGTGGTATTGATTGCAACAGAATTGCTACCTGTGGTGTTTGTAGTTTCACCATCACTTTCCTCTTGGTTTGCTGCTTTTTTTCCATCCTCACTCAATCCACATTTTGTTTCCTTTTTTTTTGATTCATCGTATCTGCATTTTGTGTCGGCATTACACGGTTTTCGATCTTTTATTTCATCGCAAATTTTCTCTGGGGTTTTCTTTGCTCCTTTTCCGCTTCTTCCTTCTGCGCCAATGTTTCTCTTAGGTATGCTATCGCGTCGGAAAGATGCATTTCGTAATAGCTAAGAATGGTACTTAACGCGTTTTCATCTGTAATTTGGGACAGCTTCTACTTCTTCGGGTTACTGCCGATTCCCTGTGGGATCTTTTTCTCGTCGACTATTTTGAGGGCATCGGTAATCTTGTCCTCATCGCCACCGCCGAGTAATTGAACCAGCTCCGCTTTTCTGTTTTTGCTTTGTCGCTGCTCTTTTGTTAGCAGAATTTGCTTGGACGCTTGCAGTAGATCCACTCTTTCTGTTGGTTTTCCGGTTGTGTTTTTGAAGTTTTCGGACAATTCGGTTCCTATGCCGTTCATTTCGTTTTAAAGATTGACGAAATATGCTGGCGTTTCTTTGCCGCCGTTGCTGAGCTTTGTTAGGTCTTCCAGAGTTGCTGTTGCGTCTGACGTGGCTACCGTAACGCAACCTGCTGTGATCTTGAGGGAGCTATCAAGTTGCGCTGTGCCATACTTGTTGGCGCCGCCAGCTAGAATGTTACATGCGGCTGTGTTGGCGGCTTATTTGTTTCCGCTGTCCCTCCTCAAAAGCAGCTTCTCGAAACCTTGCTCACTTAGCACTGAGTTTTTCAGGTCTATTGCGCTAGGCTCAGAGAGTTTCCGGTAGTACGCCGTCCCATTGATGGCAGTTGCTGTTGCTGTTTCCATTGTTGTTGTTGTTGTTACGAGGCAACCTGTTGTTGTATTACCTTTGGTGGCGGCCATCACGTTAAGGAACTCGTCTAGGTTTCCTTTCAGATACGTTGCATGCTCAACGGCTTTTATGTCCTGGGGAATGGCTGTCTTGCTCAGGTGACTGATTGCCCTTTTTTTTTACTTATATAGGCTCTCAGCAAACTGACTTTTCTGACTTTTTCGGTGCCGCTGTTTTGGGCTATGTAAATACCTGTCCGTAGCGCTGCTGCTTTACTGCATTTTATTGCTTTCAACTAGCAGTCGCTCCTTGTTATTGCTGCGCCTGCGTATGTGTCTAGTTCTTCGCTCAGTTCGCAGATGAGCTGCAATACCACTTTTAATAGCCCCATTCCAGCTGCAACGTCGACATAGCGACAATTTAGGAAATATGACAGCACCGAAAATAAAAGTGTCCGCAAAAAACCGTGACGTTTTGTCATGGATCTTTTGGCCGGGATATTTCTAATATTTTTTCGGTAGTTTATATGGGCTAAAAAAATCAAAAAAAAGTTATCTTCAGGTTGTAAAAACTGGCGTGCGGCATAAGTAATAAAAATGTTGGAAAAACT
>NW_027124122.1:0-3871 GCF_001457755.1 Trypanosoma equiperdum | reverse complement strand
ATTCGTCGGCTCCTACTGCAACCTTCTAACCGAACTGCTATTTAATACCTAAGAGAGAAATAAAAGAAATTAAAATGGCTACAGGTGTAACAAACACAGCACTACTGTTTGTTAGTGCGTCATTTCCATTGTAGATTTAAAAAATTTTATTTAAAGAAATTATAAATAAAACTCATAAGGTCATGTCATTTCCAAAAATGAAAAACACAAAAATAGCGCTCATTTTTTCCACCAAAAATTATAAACATTAAACAATTTGCTAAAAATAATGAAAGGTAGCGCACTAATAAAATAGGAATATTATCACTCTAAATTGCAGCGTTTTTCATATGCCCAACTTGTGAGAGGTTCAATTTCGCCACAGAAACCCATAGAAAGGTGTCTAAAAAGTTAACGCAAATTTTGGTTTTCGACACGTTTCCAGTTTCAATTAGAAACCAGATCTTTCAATATTTATCTGTATATGAAACACTGAAAATTTATGATATTCAGCGGCGTATATCATCTTTTAGTTGACATGCTTCAGTTTGTGCCGGATAAATGTGCTGGTTCCTTCTTATCCCGAACACAATTGTAATTTTGCTTCTGCTTGTGCTTGTTTGACTTCGCTTTGGGCTGATGCCGTTTATACCTGGATAATTTGGTGCAACAAATTGCCTTCCTTTACGGTTTTTTTGGATAACACACGACGATAACTCACCATTTAAGACGACTTTTATGTGTATTAGTTGCTCGCTTCTTGACAGAAGTAAATATCTTACCGGTATTCAAAAGGAGAATTAGAGAAGCATCGCCACTGATTATCTCTCTTTATAAAAATCATCTACTGTTTCATAAATCCGCTATTTTAAGCGGGTTTCTCGTTTTTATTCTTCTTTTACCGTTCACGTTAATTCATTAGAAGTTATAGTTTTAATACTCTAATTACGATAGTACTATATTGTTTTCCACAAATGTTACGGCTTATTACTATATCTAACGGGAATATGACTTCAAAATTATTACACACATAAACAATTTGTCCTTCTTTATCCGGTTCATCTTCTTTACAGCTGGATATTATTATTTGCCATCATATTAAAAATCAAGTCTTTACAGTCCTTTATGCAACAAAACCTATCCATTTATAGTGAAATACTGAAATTACTGGCTCATGTTGCATCATTTTATTTTTTGTTGTATTGTGTTCATTCCGTTGGTTCCGTTTGTTTTTCCCTCCTAATTTTCTGTTTTTGGTTGCCTTGCCTCCTTGTAGCTCAGAATCTTTATTTTCCTTACAAACTGGACTGTATCTCCCCCTCCGCTCCATCGTTTGTCCCTTGCTGACGTTGATACCCAACATCATGTTAGTTTTCTAAGGTTCCATATTCCATTTCCATTTCTCCTTCACCTTTATCGCACCACTATCATTGTTTTACGTGCAACACTTTTGACTGTCCAGTTGTTCTGTAACACCACGTTCATTATATTATTTATATATACACACTTTCACAACACTCTCTTCCTATCATTATCCTTAATACCATAACGGTAACCAGCATCCATATAATGAAAAAATAGCAAAATTTATAGCATCGCTTTTTTTTATTCACTAATACAGTAATACTTCACACTTATGGTTCACTGTCATGCACATTGAAAAAATTTCATATTGTTTATGTTTTCAAAAAACATTTTACTAATTTGCACATTTTAATTAAAAAGCACCAAAACATGTCAAATTTTAGAAATTTCATAATTTACATAAAATTGAGCGAAGATATTTTACCAATAATTCTTAAAAGTGTTATGCTAGTAGCAAAAACGCAAGCAAAAGAGGGGCTTTAATTACAGCAGAAATAACAGCCGCGCCCTCCTTAACTTTGCACTCTTTCTTCTCAGCGTTCCAATCGCACTTTTTCGTGTCACATTTACCCTCTTCAGTGGCTTTGCATTCAGTTGCGGTTGCTTTATTATCCCCATCTTTTTTATCACCTGATTTTTCTGTCTAATCTGCTTTTCCGTTTTCTTTGTTCTTTGTTCCTCCTATGGTTTGCGTTGCTTTTTGTAGATTTTTTACATAATAATAAGCCAGGGCCTCGTCGATTTTTGCGCCTCTTGCAATACTATCGCTGCTTCCCGTTATTGGCGTTTCCCCGGTCGGGATAGAGTTACTGTCACTTTTTAGGGGTGCTACAACATTCGCTTCGACAGTACCTTCCGTTTTTCCGAACAAGACTTTTGCTATGTTTTCCGCCGTGGCCGACGCTTGTGCTGTAGCCTGTCCCAGCTTCGTTGTCGACTTGTGGAATGCTTGCGCTTCGGGCATAGTCGCAATGGCTGAGATCGCCTCTGAGCCCAGCGGTTGTAGATTGTCCGTCACCGCTGCCTGAGCCGCTAGCAGCGCTGTTGCTATTTCCTTGTCGTCGGTTAACAGGTGCTGTTCGCCTGGTTTTCCGTCACTGTTGCCTTGCCCGTTTCCTGTCGTTGCTTCGCTTAATGTTATCGTTTTTGGTTTTAAGTTGCTGCTTATTTTCATCTTCTGTATTGCTATGCCCTTAATGTTGCCGGTGGCTGCGTTCTTGCTCCCGGTGTGTCTTTCGCAGTGTGTTTTGGGCTGTGCTGCTCCCCAGTTGTCGCCTGCTGAAAGGTCGCCGAGCGCTTCGAATAATATTTCCATTGTTGGGCCCTGGATCTCTCTGCTGCTGTAGAGGTTAACTTTTTTTGCGGTTCTGAGCGCGGTACCGATGCCCCTTACAGTTTCGTCTTTATTGTTGGTGTCTGCGCATTTCTTCGTGCTTGCTACCGGGCTAGTTTGTTTGGCTTTGCAGACCTTTGTATTTGTTCCGCTGGTGTGCGTGAAAATCTGCCCTGCTGTTGACTGCTCGTCGTGTGTCCGTGTTTTTACTTCAGCTTGTTCTATCGCGGCGGCTAGCACGGCGCTTTCACCAGCTTTGCGTGCGAACGTCCTAAGCGCTGTTGATATTGCTTTCTCGGCTTTGTGCTGGTTTGCTGCCTGTTGGGTTAGCCTGTTGGCGACTATCTGGTGTAGTACGGTGTAGGCTAGCCCGTCCTGCGTTGCAGCATTTTTAGCCGCTGCTAGGGCGAACAGCCGTTCTTGCTGGGCTGGTTTCTGTGTCGCATCGGCTGCGCTGGTGAGCCAACTTATTAGAGTGTCCTGAATCTGCTCAGTATACACATGCATTGTGCAGTAGTCGCCGGCGGCTGCGTTTGCTGCATCTTCTGGCTCTGTTGCTGCAAAGTTTATTACCAGTGCACTTAGAGTTAGTAGTGGCGTCATGGCCGTCGCCGTCCATTTCCCCATCTTTGGTTTTGCTTTGTTTTTTCTTGAAAATCATACAAAATTTACAGTGTTTTTCTGGAATATTAGGTGCTGTGGTTTGGTTACAGTTACCTTCATTCTTGATTGTTGCTGTACATTCCATCAGTTTATTTTTGTTTTGCTCTCAACAGCTTGTGTGACATACCTGTTCGTGCGCTGTATTTGTCTTGAAATTTTCTTTTGTTTGGTGCAATATTAAAGTGCAAAAAAGCTTTTAGAGTTCAAGTGGCACACAGCTTTGTTGCTAAATTTTATCAAAGTAAGCTTGATGAAGTAGTTAGCATCGATTCTTTGGTGTGTGAGTTTTCGAGCTTCCATTGAGTGGCTAGCTTGCTTTGCTGCCTTAAGTCTGCCGTTTTGACGAGCGTATCGACGCCTACTTTAAAAAAGTTATGGCGCATCTCTGGGGACACTTCTTCCCTGTTTTACTCCGAACTTTGTCAGCGCTTACCGCGTTTCTTGCTCCTGGTCGTTGCAATTTGTTCTTCCGTCTGAGCACTGTTGACCTGAGCAGAATCTGCGCTACTAAAGTGAACTAGCGATGACATT
>NW_027124121.1:3305-5153 GCF_001457755.1 Trypanosoma equiperdum | reverse complement strand
AAAAAAAAACTGCCGCCGCTGCTGATGCTAGTTTTTTGAGTTGAGCTTGCGGGTTTGTTGTGTAGTCTTCTTGTGCTAGCAGCTGTAGCGCCCGTATTGCTGCATGTGCGCGCTTGTAGACCGGCAGTGCTGTGCCGGCCGCGGCTGTTAGGTCGTTGGCGGGCTTTTGCGTCGGGTCATCGTCTGCGTTCTGCTGTATTAGACCGAAGACTGCCTTGTAGGTGTTGCCGCCGGTGAATTTGACGCCGCCGTCGCTGGCTGTGTCCGATGTGCCTTTGAAGAAGCCGCAGCTGCCTGTCTTCTCTCGGCCTGTCCCCGTCGTTTTTGCAACCAGCTTCGTGAATGCTTTTTTGCCTACGTCCGCGGTAGCTATTTCTGCGTCACCGCTATCGCTGTCTATTGCGGGCTCTGAACACCCGTTGGTTTCAGCTGTTGATTTGCCGTCGCCGCCTGAGCCGTTGCCGAGACATGTGTTGCTGCCTTCTGCCGCTGTGCTTAGCACCCGGACGAAAGCCGTTAGTGCGCCGGCTATTTCGCCGCTGTAGGCCACTCCTTCGACTAGTGTTTTGCCATCGTCGGCAACGCGTGCGACTATTCTGTCGAGTTCTGAGTCCGCTGCGGCTAGCAATGCGGCTGCTATAGCGTTGTTTTTGGATGGTGGGGTCATGACGTAAAAAGCCATCAGCTTCGTTTTTAAAGTTGTTAGCTTCGTTACAGCGTCGATCAAACTGTTTAAGTGCAGTCTGGCTCTTCTGGCGCTCTTGCGAAGTTTTTTGACTAGTTGACACTGCGGTTGCCAGACTGCGCCGTGCAAAGCGTAGTTGGTTGCCGAAACCGCTACGCTAGCGAATACTTGCAGGGCCGTAACTAAAAAAAAACGCTGGCTTTCATTTTAATCCTTTTTTCTTTTGACGACAATGGCCACTGATGTTTGGGAAAGTTTAGTACAAGTTTAGCGCAACGAGCTTGAGTTCAGTTTGTCGTGCTTGGTGCTGCCGTTCTCCTATGGAATCTACGTTAATAGTTAAAAGATCGTCTCACAAAGTTGCTGGGCGGTCTTGCTTGATGTGAGTGCCGCTTCCTGCCGTGTCTTCTTGTATTTGCTTGCTTGACCGCTTAAATAAAGGGTACAAAACCGGGTGCATCTTGTGTCAGGTTTTTCTAATCAAAATTTTCTCTCCGCTGTTTGCTCTGACACGCACTGCCGTCGGTTGCTTGGTGACTCACTGTTGATCTTGTAGTAGATTAGTGTCTTGAACCATTTTAATGCCAACTGCTAACCGGTTGCAACAGACCTTACTCATTTCTTTTTTAGCTATAATACTTTTTGCCTATTGTACTTGGATAAACGCTATTTTGAATTCCTTATATGCTGGGCCTGAACAGTGCCAACGTAAAATTAATTCGTAAAATATGCATCTGCTATTGACGTCGAAACCACAGTTGCAACCACTTCTACTGCGCCCTTTCTTTGTTGTCGACTGAAATGCGGCGCACCATTTCATCACATATCATTATTATTTGTGCTGTGCTTGTGTGCGGCATCGGCTGGCGCTTTGTTTTTTACCCCAAATCTTTGTCTGTTGTTGATATTGCAGAGCACTTACTGATTCCATTTGCGCATCAGCCTGTCATGGTGCTGGTGGCTGCATGCCCTTGCCATATGCTTGTTTATAATGATGCATTTACTCATGTATTTTTTAAAAATTACACATATTTAAGCCCCTTCCGAATCCTTGTGTATGGCAGATATTTTTCGTGCCCTCTCTCTTTAATATTCTCCAACCCACTTACTCCCATTGAATCCTCCCCAATGTTTTTGTCATGACACTGGCTTTGCATTTATTT
>NW_027124121.1:2987-3275 GCF_001457755.1 Trypanosoma equiperdum | reverse complement strand
CACTCTCCTATCATCATCATCATCATTATTATCATTATTATTACTGCTCTTATCATAATATCCGTATATGCACACATACAACACTCTCAATATTTTAAAGTGTATTAGAATATGAAATATGATATTCATATGCTTATAATGTTGCTTTTACATTTAGTTTCTCTAAGAGCAAAATCACTTGACAATTATAATGAACTAAATAACATAACAAATATAACAGAGAATAAAACTAAGAAACCCAGAGTGTTTGTTGTTGTCGCTCAAACTCACGCAATTGAAGGATGGTGC
>NW_027124121.1:2572-2912 GCF_001457755.1 Trypanosoma equiperdum | reverse complement strand
TGGATGGATCTGATGTTATTGTTTCTGAACAACAGAAGTATGAAAAGGCTGTGCAATATTTTACGCATAATGCTGCTGCAACTGAAAATAAGTTTAGTGAAGATGAAATAGTGAAAGAAAATCAAGTTTCACCGATTCAGTTTATAATAACTTCTAATTGTACTGCACCTCAGTTGGACCTTATAGTTTTTTCGGATCACAAAGAACATAAAGAACGCTGTCGATGGTTTTTTGAGATGGCAAGTAAGACAGAAGAAGGGAAAGTCCTACCACCTCTACTAAAATTTCCCGAACCTGGGAAGTCATATCTCGGGGGTGGTAATTTAATAGCACGAGTGTA
>NW_027124121.1:0-2562 GCF_001457755.1 Trypanosoma equiperdum | reverse complement strand
CATTTAAGAGGTTTAAAGCCGCCTTCGATGAACTGCTTGTAGTAACTGAGGAATGGTGGTCAAAGCAGAGTATTTACATTTCCTTGCGATTGTGGGGTGTGAAGAAGGAAGGCAAAGTAGGCAGTAGATTCGTTTTGCCAAGGGGGTGATAGAATTAGATTACGACGAGCGGTTTCTCTCAGTCAATTACGAAACTTCGCCCAGCAAACCTGCGTTCTTTCACTTTCCAGGGCATCCACTTGCATAGAATGTTAAACCTAAATTAATTTAGAAAACTTTTACTTGGTTCAAGAAGTTGGAAGGAAAGCATTTCAGCACGACAGATTTGGGAAAAATTTAAGCTTATGCAGTATCAGAAGAGAAATGGGATTTTGAGTATGATAAAGTTTGTGGCGAAACTTTTGAAGAAGGGAATTTGTTTGAGGCTAATAAGTTGTAAAAAATAAAAGCAAAATTAACTCCTGTGAAAGTAAGTCAAGAGTATCTCCGAGCGATAAACTCTATGTTCAGAGGTGACAATCAGGGACCACTTGCGACAAGAAGCAGCGCCCCAACCACTATATCAGCTTCAAACGGTCAAGGGAGACAGAATTCCACGGTTTCCCAAAAAGACATTTTTTAAACACGGGACAGGCTCGAAGATGCCTAAAAATTCAATAGCAATAGCAACAGCTCTAATTTTAGCATTCCATCCAAGCATGGCAGCTGATGGTGACGCTATTGCAGCGGTGCACACACTGTGCCTAGCGTGGAGCGCAGCGCATCATGGTAAAATAGTCGAAGAAACAAACGTCCAAGTTCCAGTTGCTTATACTGATCTGATGAACCTGAACATGACTCTGGCAGATGATGCATGGAGAGCGATATTCGAGACCTCCGAAGGCAAAAAAAAACTGGACGGATTATAAGAAGTCACGCGACACCGACCTCAAAACGATCGACTGGAGTGACCGGTGGGATGACTGGCAGAGAGCACACACCGAAACAAAGGATCCACAACACGTGTGGCACAAAAAATACGGAACAAGCCCTACGAAGCTGCCGGGACTATACCGGCGGCAATATATAAACACCACTGCGGAACGGGCTCTGCAGCTCTTAGCCGAATATAAGGCAAAACTGCAAGGCGAGGAAAAGGGTCTAGCCGAGGAAATAAATGAACTGTTGGACCAGGCCATTTGCTCGTCCCCGCTAGCGAAGCAACCCACAGACCCAACGTGCACCGATGTGCCAGGCGGTGCGACAAAAAGCGAAACTTGTATAGCGGCCAACGCAGGCAAGTCAATAGCGCACGACATTGTTTGTCTGTGCGCAGCACAGGACGACACAGATAGCTGCGCCACGACGAACATTCAAGCGAGCATGATAAGCACAACAAACTTTCACGCCGACGCCCTCAAAACAGCGACGGAGTTATGCGGGATCAACAAAAAGCCGACAAACCTTGCAGACGCAATAACAGAAGCGATAGCAGCGCTAGCAGGACAGATCTCCAACGTGGCAACAGGCGAGCATAAACCAATCCTTGGAAAAACGCACAACGGCAACGCATGTACCGGGACTGACGCAGCTTGTGTGTACTACACAAACAAATTTACACAAGGAGAGAAGGGACTAACTGCTATTCCTTGGATATCCGCGCTTATCAAGGCGAGAAGCAAATACAGACAGTACGAGCAGCAGATGGCACAGAAAGCCACAACAGAGGCCCAAATAAAACAGCTATTAAGGGAAGCACTTAAAGAGTACAACAGACCTGACGCAGCCCAGCAGCCTCTGAGCGTACAAAAATCATTAAAAAACCTAGAACACGAGGATCTAACAGAAAAACAAAAGAAAGAATGCGAAGACATAACAAAATCTCAAGAGTGCAAAAACAATGGAAACTGCAAATGGACTAAAGAAACTGAGGAAACAGGAAAACACTGCAAATTGAATGCCACCGCAGCAGAACAACAAGCAACCCAAGCAGGAACAGGAGGTGGAGCTACAGGGACAGAAGACCCTAATTGTGGCCAGTATACGGACCCAAAAAAATGTTCCAAGGCGCCAGGAAAACAGAAAGAGGGAAAGAAAGCAGTTTGTGGATGGATCGACGACAAATGCAAGGATTCCAGTTTCCTTGCCAATAAGAAATTAACTATGATTGTTTTTTATCTAGTGGGTTTCGTAGCTTTCTAATTTTTTTTATTTTATGAAAATTATGAAATTTCTATTTATGGTTTTTAAACTTGATGTATTTTACACTTTTATAAGAAAAAGTGTAAATGAGTGAAATGTATATGAAAGTGGCCTATGAGTGGAACGTAGTAGAGTAATATGGTATAAGAAATAAGTGCTATTCTAATTTTTCTAATTTAGTTCATATAGTCTTTTTGTGGATACCATGTGTTATGGTTATAATAAGAAAATGATAATGATGCTGATGATATGTAAGAATGTACTTACTAATATTACAATAAGAATCGCGGCTAAGACTATGTGTGAGAGCAAAATAAAGACACTTGAAACAGTATCATGGGTAAATAGGAGTAAGTGAGGGAGTGTACGAATGAGGGGAAG
>NW_027124120.1:6937-8222 GCF_001457755.1 Trypanosoma equiperdum | reverse complement strand
GAGTGTGTATATACTAATATTATAATAAGAGCGGTGGTGAAGATAGAATGAAAAGGTAAAATAGAAGAAAGTAAGCCAGTTGTGAAGGTGCAAAGGTGCAACCAAAGTAAGTAAGGAATGTGAAAAGTAGCTGAGTGAAGAAGAGAGATAGAGAGGAAGGCGGTACAGGTTCAGCTTCGAGCATGATGTAATGATAGACGTAATTAAACACGAAGGAATGGTTGAAAAGAATATGCAGGAAATACGGGATCGGGTGTGCAAGACAAATACGGCGGGTATTTTGTTAAAAGAATAACTTATATTACTCCACACAGCCACGTTGATGGTGGCTTTATGACTTTCACGAATATCTAGGCTCGCTGTCATAGCAATGTAATAAAATTCTTAGTATATCAGAACTCAGTAGTACAACTAAATAAAACATTTTCCACAACAATATATAGAGGGGAAATTGAGTAATGCAAGGAATTATGGAACACATGTATACTGCGGTCTAAGCTACGGGTTAAACTATATACTAAAATCAAATCCGTAGATTTATGCTGAAACAAAGATGTATTTGCTGAGCATGCACCCTTCAACAGTTACACTGTAATAGTATAAAAAAATTGATTATTTATGTAAGCACTTATTCCTTAAATAAACACAATAATGTTACAACTCATCATATTTATTAAAATTTTCTAATTTCCCCCATTACTCTCTAAAATAAAAAAGTATATTAAGTCATGAAATTTGGTATCTTGAGAACTTTACCATTTTCACTTCTACATTTAGTGTTTTTAGGCTCTATATCTCTTCAGAAGGTAATTGAGGAAAATATAACGGACAATAACTCTAAAAAGCCCAGAGTGTTTGGAGTTTTACTCCAAATTCATGCAACTCAGAGATGATATATACTCATATTGAGTGCTAAACTAAGTAATGTTGAGATTATTACAGTTGCGATGGTAGATTTGTATAGTCATGTTAAAGGGCCTAGATGTGTTATAGAATATTCAGATAAACAGAATGCAAGTGATAAGGATATTGTCATACATTCAGATGTCTCGGGTGTTACATTTTTAGACAGTGAAAAATATGAAAATGCCGTGGAATATTTTATACAAAATGCTGCAGCAGCTGAAGAGAACTTTGTTAAGGAAGATATTGTCAAAGAGAAGCAAATTATTCAAATCTATTAATTGAAACCTCTGAGTCCTATGTGCTTAAAGCTGGATTTAATTATGAATTGAGATGAAAAGGAGCATGTGTAGAGATGTTACTTGTTTTTTTGATGCTGGAT
>NW_027124120.1:1394-6927 GCF_001457755.1 Trypanosoma equiperdum | reverse complement strand
AGTTGAAAACCTTATCTTAGTGGTGGCGGTTTCATGGCGAGAGTGTGAGCATTTAGAAAATTTGAATATGCATTTGGGGAATTGCCTGAAGAAGTGCTAAGTAGTGGTCGGAACAGAGTATCTATACGCCATTGCTAATATGGAGTGCCATTCAGGAAGAAGCTGTTGGACAGAAATTTGTGTTGAGAAGAGGAATGATTGGATTGGATTATGAAGAAAGATTCTTTTCTATTCCGCATATTGATGAAATTTGGGAGACTGCATTCATTTACCAGGGAAAGAAGTTGCATGGAGAAAAAAGTAAAAATGATTTTTGTGAAAAATCTTACTTGGCATAATGAGTTGGAAATAATGGAGTTTAGTACAAGAGACATTGGGGGAAGATTCAAACTTACACAATAGGTGGAGGTAGAAATGGAATTTTGAATATGAAGGGATTTGTGGTAATGTGTTTAACGGCTGAAACTTATTTATACCAAGTAATATATGACTAAATGCAACTACAGGATAGAAAATGATTTATACAAAGATAAACGCCATATTTACTGAGATATTTCCTTCTCGATCGGTTAAACGGGCAGCATTGGAGATAAAAAACAGCTTTTGCCACGGGGCAGCACTGCAATATGTCTGGTAAGCGAAGCCAGCGCATCAACTCTGGCAAACCGGCCTGGCGGCGTGACCTTTATACAAGTGCAACACCTAATGTCTCACTCTCGTCAAAAGATTTAGCAAGATAAAGGACCAATGCGAGCGAAAACAGCTGTTTTTGCGGCTCTATTAGCGGTACTAACAAATTCCACCGACGCCGGCGAAGGAGATGAACACGCTGAATTTCAGGCCCTGTGCACAGCCTGGCTAGCGGCCAAAGCACTACGCAGGGAAGAGTATACACCGCCACCCATGCCGGAAGAACTCACGGAAGTTCTGAACTTGAATATGAGCATTTCAGAAGACAAGTGGGCTGTATTGTTTGACGACAACACGCCAACAAATAAGTGGGAAACTTTCAAGCAAGGAAAGAGCGAGCTATTGGGAAAAACAGACTGGTCCAAGCAATGGGAAAAGTGGAAGCAGGCGCGGCATACAACCAAAAACCCGGAAGGCCAGTGGGTAAAAAAGAACAAAGACCTGATACATGGCGCGAATCAGCAGCTCATTCGCCGGTACGTCGCCCGGCAAGCGGACAGAGCGTTTGAACTATACAGCAACACACAGGAACAAATACCAAAGGGGCAACTAGGTAACCAACAGGACATGCTAGCAGCACTCAACGCCGCGATGTGCTCTACTCCGTACGAGATCGACAACGATGGATTAAAATGCAAAGACTTAGGGTCTCCAGCCGTCAAAGCAACAACGTGCGGCGCTGACAATGCAAACAAAGCCGGTAAGAGCATAGGTCTAGACATTGCCTGTCTTTGCGTTTCTGGGACCAATTCAGAGTGCACTGGCGTAGCAGGCAGCCCCGACATAACGAGCGACGCGAACATTGGCACCAACGCGTTAAACGCAATACTAGCAAAGTGCCCCGGTCAATTCACGGAGATTAACGGCCTAAGCGCTCTGAACACAGCAATAGCGGCAGTAAGCGCGCAAATAGGAAAAGGCAAAAAACCGGCAGCGGCCGGCGATGCTTTCTTTGGAAAAACCTACAGCACCAACTGCGGCACGTCTTCATCAGCGTGCCTGTCATACAAGGAATACTTTGCGACAGGGCAAACGGGCGTCGAGAGCATAACCTGGGTGAAGAACCTCAGGACGGCCGCCAAGCATGTTGAAGCCATAAGGCGCAGGAAGCAAGCCGACAATGCAGCAAAGGAACAAATTTTAACAATAAAGATAGCAATTGAAGCAGAGTTTGCAAGGGAGCTCAAGTTTCACTCACACGAACAAACTAAAGAACAAAAGAGTTCGGCAACTCAACAGAATACAGAGGAAAGCTTGGAAAAGAAGCGGAAAAACTGCGAAGCTGTCGCAAATAATGCAACATGTCAACTTCCATGCAAATGGGAGACTAAAGGGACTTCTGGAGTATGCAAATTAGACGAAAGCAAAGTTAAAGACGAGACAAACCAAGGAACAGGAGGAGAGGAGGATGCAGGAGGTACACCTGCAACTGGGTGTGCACAGCATTTCAATGATAAAGAAAAATGTGAGAAAATGAACGAGGGAAAAGAGAAACCTGTTTGCGCGTGGAAAAAAGGTGGCGAAGGTGACAAGGATAAGGACGAGCTTAGGTGCAGAAATGGAAGTTTTCTTGCAAACAAGCAATTTTCCCTCATGATTTCTGCTGCATTTATGGCCTTGCTTTTTTAAAACAAATTCCCCCTTTTTTAACAAAAATTTGCTATTTTGATATATTTTAACCTTTTCCATGAAAATATACGTACTAGTAAAATTTTGAGATTTAAAAAAATGTAAATTTTTGAAATAATAGTAGTCCATGGAAGTAAAGTAGCATGGGTAATAGCGTATTAAAAATGAGTGCTATTATAATTTGGTTTTATTTTAGTTTCATGGATACTAGTAATGATAATAATAGTGATGATGATAATAGAAGAGTGTTGTAAGTGTGTGTATACGAATATTTTAATACGAGTTGTGCTGAAGACTAAATAAAGAAAAAAGGACTTAAAACAATGGTAAGAATATGACACACGTTAATGAGAGGGAGAGTTAGTAAAAAATGACACTATGAATTTTTTAGAGTAAAGAAGAAACGATAGAGAGCTGACAGAAGATGAAATAATTTCTTTTTTAAGCGCGGCCGCTGCGACGTATATCTTTATACATGAGAAGATTGCAGCGATGACAACGGAGAAGAAGCATAATCCAGCGCAAAAGCGGAATGATTTCGCTGCAGTGAACATAAAGAGACAGAAAAAGTGGAAAAATACAAATACGCCGAAGAGAATATGCTATAAAAAGTTCTTTGAATAAAGCATTATTTCCGACGAGGGTGCTAGCATGAAGGCAACGCATTTTTTTAGTGAGAAGACAGCTGGTAATGGAATTAATTTTCGTTTTCCACAGTAAACAACGTTATCAAAGTAGAAAAGGCAAAGCAGCGACCTGATAATTGCACCCAACCTTGCATATATTGTAAAAAACAAGCATAAAATTTGGAAAGTAGCGGTAAGCGGAGGTACACAACAAAAAAAAGAAAAAGAGAGCAATAAAGCGGTTGCTAAATCATAAAATAGTGTAGAAATGTTAGGATTTTGTGGGTTCACCACAGAGGAGAATTAGTAAAGTTGTTGTGTAAAAGCGAAATTTTCTATGTTTTATGGAGGTACTCGTGTAAATGTAAAAAGCATCTTAAATGAAAGGTTGAATTAATTAAAGATGAGTAATTGTGGAAAAGCACTACTAATTCTGAGGCAAAAGTTGACCGGAATCAGACACTGGGCATCGTCAATCAAGAAGATGCGTTACTTACAGATTTCTGTTTTCTCAATTTAAAGAAGGACAATAACAGAAAAAAGGAAAGTGATAGAAGCGGTTACATGGCTGTTGAAGAGCACTCGTCGTATTAAAAGAGTTGCAAATGCTGATACACAGTCGAGACCACAAAAATGCTAAATCACCAGCAAATGTGACTAAAGACATGCAGAAATGTTTGAAGCGCATTCAGGCTCTCACCTGCGAGCCGCAATAGTCTAAAAAGTGCTGGAAGCCGAACATGGCTCTACGCGGACGCCAGAACAGCCAGCAAATTTGACAGAAAGTTGCCTATATAAGCCACAACACCTAATCACTGAGCTTATTCTAAGAAAAATGCCTGTGCCTTGTTGAGTGGCAGAAAATTTGAGGTTGGTCATGGACAGCAAGAAGGCTGTGGCATTTTTACAACCTAAAAAAGTGTACAAGTGGGCCGAAACCGCCACGTACCGGCACCAGCAAAGAATAAAGCCAGGATTTTTAAAGACCCACGGCCATTTAGTTGTTTCTCAAGGGTTACGGTGGATTTTCTATGGCGGAAATGAACAGTTTAATGTACCTATGGACGCCATCTCCAAAGCTTATTCGGGCACAAAAGCGTGCTTAGAAATTTGCACCGCCAGCACCCAGCAGGGAAGAACTTCCAGCCCCTATTTCCTAGTAAAAACAAGAACTCAATAGCGCAGAATATCACTAACCAAAGGTAGATAAGCAAACGCACCGTCAACGCGCAGTCTTCATGCTGCTGAGTGCAGCAGCCCTTTCGTCGCAAAAACCAGCGGAGGGTAAAGCAAACGCCGCGTGCTCAACGCCATGCGCCTGCAACGCGCGACTGCAAAAGATACTAGCACACTACGAACAACAAATTCGCCAAGCCCAGGCCAACCTCAATACCAACCAGCGAAACTTTATGAAGTTACGACTAGCAACTTTATTCGGCAACTTGGACTTTCAAAAAAAGCCGCACCAGTAATAGCGGCTACTGGCGCTGTGATACACAAATGCCAAGAGTCTCTGACCAGCGACCAGCCGAAAATATTAGCAGCCCAACTAGCCGGTGCAGAATTGTCAAAAGCTTATCACCTACAACACCAGCTTGAAAAGGCTGCAACAAAAATTGTGTTAACAGCAGGCGGCAGCACACAATTCACAGCAAGTTCGTTCACGACGCACACGCTGGGAGCCATTCCCAAAGCCGAGTGCACAAAAAGCGACGGAGATGACGATGGAATAGCGGTTAAAACAAGCAATGCCAAGGAGGAGAAACCACTGCCTGCTTTCACATTAACAGCGAAACTAGCGGCAAAGTGCAACCATGGCGGCGGCAACACGTGCGACAACGGCGCATTTACAAATAATGGAGTAGCAACACTGGATTTAACACACACGAGGGAAACAGTGACGGAAAGCAAAAACCAGTGGAATTCAGGCACTCATACAACGCCAGCGAACATACCCAACCCCACTGACTTATTACACGAAAACGTGACGAATGCCAACGCCAAACTAGACGCCCTGAAGACGCTAACAGCTTTAGCCGAATGCAGCAAGATGCTAAGGACCTATACAACCATATCCGGCGAAGACAAGTTCAACAAAATCGCCATAAAAACTTTACTCAACAAGGTCGATAACAAAAAAACTACGACGACACCGCCTAGCGCACTGGACATAGCATTAAAAGAAGCTTATGGCCAGGATGGAACCAAGTATGAGGATAATATTTGGAGCAAAGTCGATAAACAAGACGTTGGCATAGCCTGTGAGGGCAGAGAAACAAAGAAGAACCTGGGAGCGATAGATGATCTAAATGAACTAATTGACGCACTAGTACGGTGGATGGCACGGACAGCTGACAAATCCAGCAAACAACAGAACGAGGACCTTCACGCCAAAAAAGATGACGGACCAGGTTGCAACCGGCTTACAGAAAAAACAAATAAATAATGCAAAAACCTTGGATGCGACTATGATGCTGAAAATAAGAAATGCAAAGCCATAACATGAAAAGACAACGCAGAAGCAGGAAAAGGAGAGGAAGACAAAAAAACAGAAGGAGCAGCTTAAACTGGGTGTGCAACGCATTTCC
>NW_027124120.1:0-1384 GCF_001457755.1 Trypanosoma equiperdum | reverse complement strand
AAGGTGACAAGGATAAGGACGAGCTTAGGTGCCGAAATAGAAGCTTTTTGGAAAACAAACAATTCACCCTGATGGTTTCTGCATTTGTTAGTTTTATAGCACTATAGAAATTAAAGTATTTTTTCTCAAAGTGTTAAAATATATTAAATTTTTTAATTTTAAAGATAATTTGCTAAAATTTATAATATTTCAACATTTGGTTGAAAATATGCAAATTAGTAAAAAATATAAAAAAAATTATGGTATAACTGTTGTCTATGAATGTATAATAATATAGTGAAAAGTTACGAAAAATGAGTTTTATTCAATTTTTGTTTATTTTGAATATTTAATAGTAATAAAGTAATAGTAAGGATAAGGATAAGGATAATTATAGGAATGTGTTGTGAATGTGTTTATATTAATATTATAATGAGACAAGTGGTAAAGATCCAATTGAGGGACAACATAGAGATAATTGTCACAATGGAAAAAGCTTAATAGTAGCAAACAGGTAAGATAAAAGTGTTAAATGCGTCTCTAGAGGTAACACAGAGAGAAATATGGAATATACTAAGTTTCTAACACAAACACAACAATGGGAATCATCATCGTATGCGAAGGAGATGATGGAGGAGCAGATGAGGGAAAGACAAAGGACAGTGTGTGAACCAAATGGAATTACCATTTCATGCACAGAAACAGGGACATAACACGACAAAGAAGCAAAGAAAATATAGTGTAGCAACTGGATATAAAAACGCATGGTAAAAAAGAAAATGATACGAGAGGAGATAATTCCACGTATTTCACAGTAAACTCTAATTCTTGCTACTGCGAAAATGGTACTTATTGTGGTTTTCAATCTTATGGAGGATCTTATTGTTTATCTTTGAAGAAGAAAAAGCAGTAATAGATTGGTTAAATGTGAAGTGATGTCGAAGTCGTTTTTTCATGAGGTGTATTAAATATGGTCAACATCTGTGCGAAAAAATAAAACAATATACGGAAAAAGATTTTAAAACTAAGACAACTAATATATTACTGTGGACAAAAAAGATGAAAACACGGAAACTACTTGAAATAGTGCGCACATGAACCGATGTGAAACCTCTCTGGAGTGAATAGAATCAACGCCGATACTCCTCCAATTCTATACTGGTATACTTTCCACACACTAAGACCTCTCAAGGAGCAAATAGTTCATATAGAGAGTGGTCACTGACCCGACACTTGTGAAGCGTAGCGAAAAAAATACAGAACAAAAGAGTTATTTGAGGGTCAAACAGTTTGAGCAATAAGACAAAACGGCCTAATATAAAGCATGATAGCGTGAAAAGAAATCAAGGTTATTAGTCTGGGTGAAAAGTTAGAGTTACATCTTTGCTTATGATGCATTCATGCA
>NW_027124877.1:4358-5597 GCF_001457755.1 Trypanosoma equiperdum | reverse complement strand
TGCTAGAATAGAGGAATCTTTGCATTCTTTTCCATCCAACTTACAGCCATATTTGCACACACCTTAGTTTTTTTTTCGGAGCACTTTTTGGCTTCCGTATTTGCTGTCTCTCCTGTTCCTGCTGCATTTGTCTGAGTTGCAACTTTGCTTTCATCTACTTCGCATGGGCCATCTGTTTCAGATTTTCCTTTCCATTTGCATTTATTTGCATTTTCGCATATAGTTTTGTTGCTTTTGTGCTGTGCACACTCCCTTGAGGCGGCTTCTTGTTCAGTCTTGCCAATGGTGGTGGTTTCAGTTGGCTTTTGTGTTGCTGCTGCTTGCTTTTTTTTTGTACTGCTTCCGAGCAGTATGAGTGATGTAATTGTTGCGTTTAGGCTTTGCAGTTGTGCTGAGCTTGCGTGTGCATGGCTGGCCGCCCTTTCTGCTGCTTCTAGGTTTGCAGCTGCGCTCTCGAGTTGTTCAAGCCAGGCGGGTTTCTTTACTGCCTTCGTTGCCGGATCTGGTTCGTAGAAGATGCAGCTGCCGCCGTTGCCGTCGTTGCTGCCGTTGCAGCCGGTGTTTCCTGGACCTTTTATTAAGCCCAGGACACCGGCTAATTTACTGTTGGTGCCTTGTCCTGTGTTTACTGCTACGTTAAAAGCTGCTGTTGCACTTCTTATTGCGGCGCCTGTCAGTTTCTCGTTGTTGTTCTGGTTTCCGCACGCGTCACCTAATGTTTTCCACTGAGCTTGTATGTTCGGACTTGGGCCGAATTGCAGGTCGGCCGTTTGCGCACTCGCGCCACACGCCTTGTTTTGTTGGTTGCTGTTGTCAGATGTGCACATGCAAACGACGTCGCCAGCTATTGTTTTGCCTGCAGCCGTTCCCGCGGTGTCGTCGTTCGGTTTGCCGCAGCTATCAGCCCTGTTGGCGGTCGCACCAGTTAATTTGATTTCGCTGCTGCCGTCTGGCTGAGCTCCTAGGGCTTGTTTTAGCATGCCGGCCACGGCCCCTGCCCTTGCTGTGGCTTCGTGTTGTTTTAGTTCGCTTAATTTGGTATCCATGGCCTGCAGTGTCGCATTTATTGCATGCACTAAAGTAGGGTCTTCTGCCGCTTCAAGTAAAGCTCTGAATTCCACGGAAGCTTTGTGACTTTTGAGCTTCTGTGCGGCCGACCTGCATTTGTCCGCAGCCGGTCCGGCGCATTGTATCTTGATTTGGCCGCTTTCGCTTTTGAGTGCAGCTTCTGGGTCCGCA
>NW_027124877.1:3269-4348 GCF_001457755.1 Trypanosoma equiperdum | reverse complement strand
CCAGCTCTTGTTCCGCTCGCAGCAGTTAATTTTATTTCGCTTGTGCCGTCTGCTTTCGCGCCTAGAGCCTCAAGCAGCTTAGCTGATACGGTTCCGCCTTGCGCTGTAGCTTGTTGCTGTTTGAGCTCGCTTAATTTGTTCACCATAGCCTGCGGTGTCGTATTTATTGCATGCACCAAAGTAGGGTCTGTCGTCGCCTGAAGTAAAGCTCTGTATTCCACGGAAGTTTTGTTGGTCTTTAGCCTGTTTGCCGCCTCTGTGCATGGCGCCGCGGCCGCTTCGGCGCAGTGTATCTTGACTTGGCCGCTTTCGCTTTTGAGTGCTGCCGCTGGGTCCGCCGCCGTTGCTAGCTCCTTGGCCGCTGCAGGTGCTGCGAGGGTCAGGTTTACTAGTACCATCGTTTCCTCTACGTCGTCGACGCTCGGCAGTAGATTCGGCGGCGGCGGAGTTTGCTTGGCCAGGTTTATTATCCTGCAGAGCACGGCGAATCCGGCCGTGGAGCTGCCTTCTTCAGCTACTGCAGCGAAAGCCGGCGTACTTTCTGGGAGTAGTAGAACAGTTAATATCAGCTGGTATTTGCCCCATATCAAACCGCTTTGTGTCAAACGTTGTTTCTTCATTCTATCACAATTTCTAGCACCTAAACTATTTGTAATATGTAATTTATCATTCTGAATGGTTGTTTTTTATATATTTAAGCTATAAAAAGGTTTGTTCCGCCATAGAAACCAATGGTCGTCAGGAGTTAAATTTAATTTTTTTAAGTTTATTTTTGGCTCTTAATTCAGATCGTTTTGCATCTATTACATCTGTTTCTGGCTCAACCCAATCCTGTAATTTTTAAAAATACTCTGCATATTTTTATGGCTGAAAATTTTAATCTTATAGTTTTCATCTGTTCTATCTACACTTAAATTGGCATTAATACATCTCGATTAAATAACAATCTAACGCTTATACTCTTTGCTGTTTCGCTTTCATCGTTGTTATGCCTTCAAGAGATGCGTGGTTTTAGATCTATGCCGTCTAAGAATTGGTACTCTGGGCCCATATACTTCCTTATTCAGTGCTTTTACTGT
>NW_027124877.1:2581-3210 GCF_001457755.1 Trypanosoma equiperdum | reverse complement strand
TGGTATCGCCATTGACCCTCTTCATTTTAAAAGGATTATCCGTGTGTTCATATACAAGTTTTTTAATCAGTTTCGGTGCTGTTTTTATTCTTCTTTTTTTATTCATGGAAATCTATTAGCAGTCCTATTTTTAAAATATTTCTCAAAATAGAAAAATATTTTTGGACACAGGTGTCGACCAATATTACTCTATTTATTGTGACCTATACGAAATTACCTCACACTTACCCAACCCCTCCGTTCTTTTTCTACTTCCTCTGCTTGTTGTGTGTTTTTACAGCTGGAGAGTAGGATCTTCCATCGGAAGAAGACCGCAGTTTCCATCGCCATCTCCGCTGTAGTATCTATTTACTTTTGGTTGAAATACTGGGCATAAATGGCTCCTTTAGCACTCTTATTGCGCGACGAGGTGCCGCATGTTCCGTCACCCAATCCAGTATTTTCCCTTCTTTACCATTGTATGCTTCTATTAGATTCTCTACGGTTAACGTAGTAACCTCATTTATCCTGTACACTGCACTCTCTCCCTCATTTTTCTTTCCATTATTTTCTTGTTTATGATTGTGTAAATTGTCATGTGTGTATTTGAAACTGCATATATTAAGTCTCCTTTCATCGTTCTCATAGTT
>NW_027124877.1:1524-2571 GCF_001457755.1 Trypanosoma equiperdum | reverse complement strand
CTTTTTCTACTTCCTCTGCTTGTTGTGTGTTTATACAGATGGAGAGTAGGATCTTCCACCAGAAGAAGACCACAGTTTCCATCGCCACCTCCGCAGCAGTATCTATTTACTTTTGGCTGAAATACTGGGCATAAATGGCTCCTGTATCACTCTTATTGCGCGACGAGGTGCCACATGTTTCGTTACCCAATCCAGTATTTTCCCTTCTTTACCGTTTTCTGCTTCTATTAGATTCTCTGCGGTTAACGCAGCAACTTTATTTAGCCTGTACACTGCACTCTCTCTTCCTCATTTTTCTTTCCATTATTTCCTTGTTTATGATTGTGTAAATTGTCATGTGTGTATTTGAAACTGCACATATTAAATCTACTTTCATCGTTCTCATAGTCACTTTTCCACTTACAAATTACTCATATTACACAATTACCATTGTTTTAAATGCTTGTATTATAGCGCCCTTGCAGCCTTTTCTATTACTCTCATTATAATATTTGTATATGCACACATACAACACTCTGCTATTATTATCATTATTATTCTTACTATTACTGTCACTATGGTAACGCGATGTAACATCCATTAAAACAGCTAAATTAAACAAAATAAGAGTATCACTCATTATTTCATATAAACAATGCTATATACACCAATAGGTTAGTCATACAAACATTTCATGTTTTCTAATATTTCGAAGGTTTTACAAAAGCATTTAAATATATCAAAATTTCAGCAAGTAAAAAAGAGAGAAACTTTTTTAAAAAAGCAAGGCCACTAAAGCAGCAGCCATGAGAGCTAATTTCTTATTAATGAGGAAACTGTAATCTTTGTATTTGTCTTCAATCTATCCACAAACAGATTTCTTGCCTGGATGAGTCTTTCCTTGGAAAACCTCACATATATCTTCGGTATCGAGGCCTGTGCATTTTGAAGTTGACTCCCCTGTTCCTTCTGTGTTTGTCTCTCCTTCTCCATCTTTAGGTTTGCAGTTTCCTTCCCATTTGCACTTTCCTGTTTTTTCGCAACCGTTTTTGTTGTTTTTGTGCTGGC
>NW_027124877.1:1187-1514 GCF_001457755.1 Trypanosoma equiperdum | reverse complement strand
CTTCCCATTTGCACTTTCCTGTTTTTTCGCAAGCGCTTTTTGTTTTTTTTTGTGCTGGTCGCAGTCTTTTCGATTTGCTTCGAGTTCTTGTTCTTGTTGCTTTGTTTGTGACAAGGGCTGGCGATCTTTCTGTGTCACCGCTTTTGCTGGGACGACGTGTATTAAAGTTTTCACTAGGTCGGCCTTAGTTTTGATTGCAGCCGCGGCGTCTTGTCGACGTTGTACTGCTTTCTCGTGTTTCTCAAGCTTCTGCGCTATGCTGTACAGTGCTCCTAGCCATTTTATTGTTTGTGTGGTGTCGCTGCCGCTTGATGCTGTGACTGCGCT
>NW_027124877.1:0-1177 GCF_001457755.1 Trypanosoma equiperdum | reverse complement strand
TCTTGTCGACGTTGTACTGCTTTCTCGTGTTTTTCAAGTTTCTCCGCTACGGCGTACAGTTTGCCTAGCCATTTTATTGTTTGTGTGATGTCGCCGCCGCTTGATGCTGTGACTGCGCCGTATTTTACACACATTCCTTGGGTGTTTGCCGCTGAGCACGTTCCCCCTCCGATGGTTCCTAAGTAAGTGCCCTGCGTAGTGCGCTGTAACAGGTTGTTGATCCTGTCGGCCCTTTCTTTCAAAAGGTGTGCCGTTAGTGAGGTGGTTGATTTTGTGTCGCACAATCCTACCACCTACTCCATTGTTGGCTGTCCCGGTGCTGTGCAAAATTGTGTCCACGCCGAGGCTATTGCCGGGTTCGGTCGGCAGACTTTGTCCTGTCCTTGCGTGTTGCCGGTCGTGGCGTCTTTCATACACGGACATGCTAGAGCTGCCAGTGCTGTATTTAACCTGCCTTCACCCGCCGACGCTGTGCAGATGTTTTCTCTGTCTGATCCGCCGCCGTTGCCGAAAACGCCCGTGTTTAGCGCTGGGCCCGTTTTTTCATTTTCCCTTCCGTAAACCGCTTGATTTATGTCTCTTTCGATTTCTGCCTCTGTTGTCATGTCTGTGTCTGGCGCGGCTGCCACCGCAGCTGCTTGAATCAGTTCTACTTCGTTAGCTATCTCGTGGACTCGTGGCCGTAGCTGCTGCAGCGCTGCAGTGGCGGCGGCTTTTAAATTGTGATACGCCAGCCTTTTGGTCAGCTTGTCTTCCGTCAGCATTTTTTTCCGCTTTTTTCTTCCACTTGTCCCATTTTGTAGCCCAATCGGCGTTTTTTGAAAATTCGGCTTGTGGATAAGGTCTGACCTCTGTCGGTTTGTTGGGATTTACGAAAATAGACCTCCACTCAGGGTCAGCCAGTGTCATGTTCAATTTCAGTACATGCTCTATTTCGGCCGGTTCGGCTTCTTTCTGTGATTGCAGCTTCGCCAGGCCGCTGGCTAGTGCGACAATGCCGCAGAGTGCTACGCGCTCGGCACCGTTGGCGTTTTCTGCGAAGTTCGCTGCTATTTCACCGGTTATGGCTAACGTCACCGCTGCTATTGCAAGTGGTAATCGCTGTTTACACATAGTGCTGAAATGGGGCGGGTAGATAAAATTTAGTACACCTGTTTTAAGTTAAAAAGAGTATTCT
>NW_027124116.1:955-1484 GCF_001457755.1 Trypanosoma equiperdum | reverse complement strand
TCAGCCCCTTCCGCGTACTGCTGGGCTGCTGCTCGGATGGAATTGTCACGCTCGCGGATCTCCTTCACAACGCGCTCCCACTCATTGATTAAGTCACCGCGCTCTTTGTGTTGGCGCCGGTAGTCCGTCGCCACGCGATTAAGTTCCAACTGCACACTGTACATAACTGCGACCTCGTCCTGAAGTTGTCTTCGTCGCTCCCGCAACTGCGCCTCATGCCGCTCAACTGCATTGTCGAGTTGGCGTAACTTTACCGCATCATCTTTCGCATACCGCGCAACAGCCGCTTCATCCGACTCCTTTTGTTGGCGTGCCGCGTCCCACTGCTCAAGCGCCTCCTGATTGTACGCCATAGAATTCTTCAGCTCCGCCATGCGGAGGTTCTCCGTGAATAAGCGGTCCTGCACGACCTGCAGCCTCTCTTGCACATCTGCCTGCTCCGCCTGCATTTGCATCTGACTCTGCTTGAGCCTACCGCACTCACGAAGAAGGAGCCGGTACATGTGCGACTCGGACTCCATTTCGCGCC
>NW_027124116.1:705-945 GCF_001457755.1 Trypanosoma equiperdum | reverse complement strand
TGTCTCTGCTTGAGTCTACCGCACTCACGAAGCAGCAACCGGTACATGTGCAACTCGGACTCCATTTCGCGCTTTTTACTGTCAGCTAGGGCTTGCGTATTTACAATTTCGCCACGCACATTGCCCAGGTGTTCTTTCACAAACTCCAGACGGCGCCGCTGGTCCTGAACTTCCCGAACGTGTCCGTCATGTATTTCTTCATGGCGTGAGAGTTGCGCAGTAAGCTCCTTGTTAACCGCA
>NW_027124116.1:0-695 GCF_001457755.1 Trypanosoma equiperdum | reverse complement strand
CTTGCGTATTTACAATTTCGCCACGCACATTGGCCAGGTGTTCTTTCACGAACTCCAGACGGCGCCGCTGGTCTTGAATTTCGCGAACATGTCCGTCGTGTATTTCTTCATGGCGTGAGAGTTGCGCGGTAAGTTCCTTGTTAACCGCGTTCAGCAACTCCAGCGGCAGTGCTTCAGCCGTGGCATCCACGACCTCTAGACTCATATATATATGTATATATAAGTTGTGTCCTCTGGCGGAAAAGGAATGTTGCAAGGACGAAAAACAAGTTTGTGAATTGTTTGAGAAACCAGCGATAGAAGTGAAGACAATGGGGTTAAATTCAGAAAAGAGTGATGCGGAGCGATGATCGCCGCCGCACCTCACACGAGAGAGCGCAAAGACGGGGAATATGTGTGCATCCAGGAATTTGTTCATGACGATAGTGAAGAGTCGGCGCGCGTGTGGTCCATTGGGAAGAGGAGGGGGAAAAACAACAACAATGGTGCGTAGTTTCAAAGAGATGAACAAAACGGCAATTGGATACCGGCCGCTCAGGTGAATCGTTGAAGTTTCTTTGTTTATCCCTCTTTATGCATGTATATGTGTGTCACCACATGATAGGCCGGGAAGGAGTGCAAAATGTGCAGTTCTTAACAAAACATGTATGATTTCCAATCACCAGTTGGTCGTAATGCAGAAAGTACACTGAAGG
>NW_027124115.1:6728-11076 GCF_001457755.1 Trypanosoma equiperdum | reverse complement strand
TATTTATTTATTTCCCCCCTTCCCCTTCAGTTATTAATCATTTTTGTTCCTTTTGAGCATTTTACTTTCCTTTCTTCACCCCACTCCACCCCAACATTCACACACTCATATATATATATATATATATATATGTACACGTACCCGCTTTAAAAACCAAACGAGGTTTGCGCCGGCATAATACCACGGGTAGATTACAAAGGAATCTGTTCTTTTTTGTTTTTGTTTATTTGCTTGTTTTTTATTTTCCTTTTTGTCATGAAGGCGTGTGTATGTGTGCACATACGCGGAAGAGTAGGTGAAGAAAGGAAAGGAGGGGATAAGGGTATAACGAAAAATGAAAAAAAAATGTGGGAGGAGATAACACCACGTAGGTTGCGAGGGGTTTCGAAACTGTTCCTTTCGTCAGCCAGTAACAACGTGAACAGCGAAGATAATCGTGACCTAGCAAAGTAGGGAAAAGTATTGAAATACAAAATTAGAAAGACAATGTCGATGATGGAAGAAAACAAGAAATTCACTCAATTGTCATCAAAGCTACCAAATGGCCTGTGTCCATTGATGTTTGTAGCCGAAAACCCCCAAGAGGCGGTTACTTTGGCATCAACGCCCAAGTTAGCAGACTCAGAAATTGTTGCAACGTCATCTGATGGGGCGGTGAATGAGAGGTTGTGGCATTGAGTCACAACATCATCTGCCCTCTCAACCTGGCAGCCATCACCGTTGATATCTCTTCCAGATGTTATATTTGTTTGCCCCGCGTTATCGTAGTCCACATCACTTATATCGTTGAGGGGCGCTTCAGGCACAACACCAGCGTCAGAAGCAAATTGCTCGGCAATGGACGCACCGACGTGTTCCATAGGTATACTAGAGTGAGTGATATCTCCACCGAAATCATCGCAGCCTTCAGCATCGTAGCCATTTTCAAACACACCGCACTTTTGATCCTTCAGGTCTTGCGGAAGGAAGAACTCAGAGGGTACTGCTTGCACCACTTCTGATGACGAGACTCGCGCTTCTTCTCCCTCCCCCGCTGGTGTCGATGGCAACACCGGTCGTGCGGTGGCGAGAAGTTGAACAGAAACGGCCTGATTGGCATCTTTACCCGGAAGTTTTCCAACACGGAAGGCTACGCGGTCACCTGCGCTGAGTGCGCGGAAGCCATGCATTCGGATGTACGACTGGTGCACAAAAACATCGCCGACAGCCACTGGTGTCCTCTCTAGAGTGGGTTGCGGTGGTGTGGTTTGCTGCTGCTGCTGTGACCTGCCGTCAGCATTACCATCACTGAAAGTCCCACTACCTCCACTAGGCGAAGTAACTTGTAGATGATGCGTTGCCGTAAGAAAGCCGAAGCCACGCATCGGGTTGTATCGCTTAACAATCCCTTCGTACCACTCGCCAAGACCGTACATCATTCCATTGCCGTGCCTGCTCACTACAGCGGCTATCGGTGGCGGTGGTGGTGGTGGTGGCGCTGGTGCTAACGCGACTCCGGGTTGTAGTGCTGCTGGTGTTGACCCGTGAGATAATACCACATAAACGGACGGCGAAGGAGGTGGTGGCATTAAGTTCCAAGGGCACGGTGAGACGGTGGCCGGCGGCATGGGGCTGGCATTGCCGGGGCCGCTGATACCGCCACCCCCACCAAGCGAATGATATTGCGGATGTTGAGGGTGGAGCGGAAAGGCATTTCCAGCGTTACCACCAGCGATCAGAAGCTTTTCGACGCTGTGAAAAACGGCTGGGCTGCCGGCATTGGTTGGTTGTGCACTTGGAGCGCTACCGTTGAGGTTTAGCGATGTCGAAGGCACAGAACCTTGTGAGTGCGGCGGCGGCGGCGAAGTCAACTTCGCAAACGGACCGTCTGCCCGCGTAACTCGAATGAGCTGACGCGACGGAAGTGCCATCAGTGGTTGCGGTCCTGGCGAGGTGCTCAGCGGAGCACTGGTCGATGCGGTGAGGGGGTTGACGGTATTCAAGGAAGCTACAAGAACGCCGTCGTGAGTGCATACAGTGGGATGGAAGAGCATGTCACTCAGGTTGATAGCACTTACTGCTGCTTAATATAAATTGTGAGAAAGAGAAGTGCAAATTAACTAGTTCCTCTCTGCGTTCTTGTATTCCTCAGTCCTGTTTCAAACCCTGCGCCGCTCCGTTCCCCGCCCTTTTTTGTTTTTTTTTCGGTTAACGGAATATTGCTGGGTGAGAGCGGAACAAATGGTGTTCGTCACACCTGCTGCTTACGCGCAGGTCTTTTCTTTTTTTCTTCTCCTGTTTTGGAAGTTGCGTCCCCTCCTATTTGCTTTCCCTTCTTTTCACCTTTTTTTTTTGTGTTCAACGAATATGTAACGTGACAAGTGAGCGCCCTCTAACACAAAAATGCACGCGTTTTTATTAAAATACAGGCTGTGTCCCCACACACAAAAAGAAAAAGAAAGACAAAGAAGAAGAGGAAAAATGCGTGAGAAAGGTTCGAGATAAGAGCTGTTAAAGAAACCCCAGGGTCTACATGCGTAAAAAAAAAAAGCAAACAATAATAGAATTAGTGTTTGTGCGCGTGCTTTGGGTGGTGAGCAGGTAAGCAGGGCAATCCCTGCATCTCTTAGAACAAGAATAGTAACTATAACGGATGTTAACCGTAAAAAGAGGGAAAGAAATTGTTACTGCAAACGCCTCAGAGGATTGTACGCAGATCTCCACGTACCAAAAAGGAGACCCTAGCAAAGGATCTAAATCAGTCTGCCTTGTAAAGCACCGCAACGCAACCGCCTGATGAAGCATTTCTTCTTCATGGGACAACGGGACTCAACTAGAGACTTCAAGAGTTACGAGGGGAAGAAGGCCCAGTGGTTGGCTTAACTTTCCTTTAAGCAGGTAAATTAGGATGTAACACCTCGGTGCCATCCGTGCAGGTTAAACAGACAGTGAAGAGAGGGGAGAGAAAATATATAACATCCGAGATCATATTCTCGAAGATGGCCCTCCCGTGCATCTCCAACCTGCTGAAATGCTTGTACTCAACCTCCAAACAGTGAATTGAAACCCCACCCCATGGACACCTCCTCGGTTATTATGCAGCAAAAAGCATAGCAATGTTAACCTCGTAGTGGCGGGAGGGCCCCACATGACTGTCACCCGTACCGGTTCATCATCGCAAGTAGTCCGCAATGATGCGCCTACCCTTTTCATCCTCCTCCTCCTCCTCTTGACGGGGATCTAAAGGGCTGCCTTTATTTCCTCTTCGATGTATCTGCTAATCCTCGACATGGTGGGCGACAAACTTCACAAGAAACTTCAACTCTCATTTTGCTGCTCTTGCGGCCCCATCCGCAGCGACTGCAAAAATATGTCGCTTGGCACATCGTCCCTCAGCCGTTACACCTCCACTTTTTCCCGCATCGCTTACATCATCACCACTCTTCCTTCCGAGTTCACTGCAAGCCCTCATACTTGCCGTGATTTCCCTTTTCTGCCCTCACTGTAGCAACCACTGACAAATTCGACAAGTCGTCATGGTGGGTTCCCCTATCACAGCGGCGCAACAAACAAAACAACTGCCGAACGATATTAACCCCGTTGTTTTTCCTCAGTATTTCCTCACAGGCCCCAGTTGTTAACCAACCCCACCGTCACACCGTGAACAAACGGCGGATTTCACACCATCTAGTTCCGAACACACATCACCCCCTTGTTCCTTGAACACCAAAGAAATTTCCATAACATTGTGGTGGAGGGCGCCTGAAAACACTGCTGTCCAGCGGGTGGGGCATAAAACACGCGCTAGATTTAACAGTGCAAGTAGGAAGTGCGACACCGATGAGAAAGGCGATAGAAACTCCTCACGTTCCATCATCATCTGTTCATGCATTCAACCTCATTTGTTTCATTGTTTCCTATATGTGAAATCTGCTCAGATTTCAACGGAGTGATGAAGATACGAAGCGTAGTATGGAACAGAACCTAAGGGGGAAGACGACACGGTGCCATCGCGGATGACCAGTTGGTCCTCGTGCATTGTTGCGCACAAAATAAAAGAAATATACAAGGAGCACCAGTGCCACTGAGATTAGGGTTGGTAATAAGACTGTGCCCCTTTTTCACAACATTTTTTTAAAAGACGAAATTATGTACATACCTACTCGTTGATGGCGACCTGGCACATCAGCGTGACAAAAACAAACACACACATGTGTGTGTGTGTGTGTGTGTGATGAAATATTGGGCAAAAATAACAAGTCTCCCCTTCCAAAACCAGCACCTCAAACATAAATGCTAGTTAACAGTGGGACAAGGGGGTGAAACGGCCGCTTTCAAAGACACTGGAAACAAAATACCTACAATACAC
>NW_027124115.1:0-6711 GCF_001457755.1 Trypanosoma equiperdum | reverse complement strand
TTTTTTTTTTTGATAACAAGCGAAAACGAAATAAAACGGAGGGGGGAAAGGGGGGAAAGGCAAGATAAACCATGGTGACAAAGACCACCTCTACGCTTGTACAACAACCTTTGTGACATGTACCCCTCCCTGCTTGTCTCACATTCGGTACTCCGTCTGATTTTTTTTTAAGAAAAAAGATTAAATTTAACCTTGAATAAGGAAAACTGATGTGTTCAGAGTAGCCTCCTTGGGGTTATACATCATTTTAACCTCCCCTTCCCCGTTGCCTCACTCAATTACAACCTTCACCGACGCTTCGGCTCGATCCCGATACGGATGGTTTCATACACCACTCCTCGCACAAAAATCAACATTAGACGAACAGACAAAGAAGTACAGCGTCAGCACTAGAAGGGAAACGGAGGAAATATATTAAACATGCAGTCCTCGCCTTCATACAAACTTAAGGGCACCACCGCCACAATCAAACTCAAAAGCAGGGAAAAGTGGCTGTGAGAGATCCACTCCACCAAAGGCTACGCCACAATCCGCGTCGCCGCACTTAAAGCGGATCGTTCGTGCAGCCATGTCCAACACACAAGTAACTTCCCCATTCACCTCTATGGAGTTTGAGCGCGCGAAAGGGGAGTACGGTAAATCCGCAATGCCTAATCGGGGGCAGTACAGCGTCCCACGACCCAAATGAAGCCAGTAACTATTCGAGTACGATAAGTGATTAAGCGCTGGCGCAAACACCTCAAGAGGTAAGCGACGGTCCGAAAACCCCATCAGGACGTTACCGCATGGGGCAACAACGCGCACGGTATAGGTGAAACAGAGTGGAGAGGGCAGTGATGATGATAATGATGATAACGCACAGGGACTCACGGAAAAACTTTGGTGATCGAGAGCACCTAACGCTGAGCAGGACATGATATCGACAACGGGGGGCAGAGGCAAACGGCGAATACTTCTACCTTCCTCCGCCAGCTCAAGTCGACCACCCACTGCGGCAAATGTATGACGCGGCTGCGCATCATCCGCGCACGGCGGCCTGGGGGATTGTAGGAATGATCGTGGGTACCACAACTGCTTCAACAGCTCATACGGTCTTCGTGAAGATGGCGTTAAATGCCCTTCGAGTAGCATCGTGGCCACCAGGGGGCAGCAGAAACCGCTTGATCGTGTAGATGTTTGGACAGTTACTTCATTTTTGGTAGGGGAAGCCAATTTACCGACATAACCAACAGCTGACAGCACCTCCATTCCCTCTTTCAGTGCCGATGTCAACGAGTAAATAAGAAGGCCCCCGCTCAAACCACTGCAAGTAGATGACCCAGAGAGCGCCGGTGGAGCCGCGGTTGCATTTCTTTTTTCCTCCATGTCCTGTACGATGAACCGCAGCGCTCCCAGCTGCTGCCGCAGAGACCCCTCCAGCCGCTTATCCACACGCCGGGGTATCCTTTCAGGGACTCCTTGGCAAGATAGCCAGTCAAAGTACGGCAGTACAACGTTTAGCGCAGACACAGCATCGAGAAGCTTCACCACACAGTTTCCAGCAGGAGTTTTCTCCGCCCTCCGTGTCACCGCATCCTCCGTTACGATCGAATTGGTCAAAGTCAGTCGCTGGCTCCCCCCGGCCTGCAGTTGTTCTCCTTGTTGCTGTGGTACCACTTGCCTATTAACGAGTGAGAGTGCTTCTATAGCCTCAGTTACCCTTGTCTCCAACTCGTGCAAGTGTGATTCCAAATGGCCTTCCAAATGCTTGAAAAGCTCCGGTGCGACTGCCCCCGGACGAACACTGATCGGCTTCAGCAGTGGAGCAGACTCTACATTCCTCTGCGCAACACTATGCTCTATGCGAGATACTGAACAGTCTTGAGGGCTCAAAGCATGTGACGTCGCGACGCTACGTTCATTCGGAGACTCTTCCTCACTTTCACCAGCATTTTTACGGGAAAGGCGAAACTGACATTGCCCTTCCTTAGGTTCTTCACAGTAGTCACGAGGGCTGCTACGATGAGCCCGTTCGCCATCCTTGTTAACACCCACACACTGCTCTAACGATAAGTTCATGCGCTCGCCCCTCGCCGTGGCGTTGCCGTCGCGCAGTGATAAACCCCGCTGTTGACGTTGTTTCTTCCGGTCTTCTGCTTGGGGTTGCGGCTGGTCCAGCTCGCTCTGCATGTCGTGAGGCACTGACGACAAATGATGCTGTTCCTGCTGTGCGACTGTCAGAGTCATGAGTAGCCCCGCCACTTCTGAACTTGTTTGCCGCAGAAATGCCTCTGCCTGCCGTCCGAGTGTAAGCTCCTCTTGCAGGCGCTGACGAGAAGCTGCCAGGTCTGCACACCTTACCTCTGCCCCCAGAAGTAGTTTTCCCTCTTGTAACGCATCTAGAGTTTGCCGAAGCCTCGATGCTTCCGCCTGATGTGCCTCAAAAGTTATGGACATGGCCACACGCTCTCGAAGCACCAGTTGCTGGAGTTCGCGGCACTGCTTTCGGTGTGCATCCGCTTCCTGCCTTAGATAGCTCGTGGTGGCAGCGGTAGAAGCATCCCTTGCAACTAATACCGCTTCGTATCTCCCCGCTTGGTCGACGATCTCCTGTACCTTTTCCCTGTAAGAATGTTGAAGCTCTTCGCACATCGACTGAGAGTGCTGCAACAACTTCGCCTGCGTCTCCGCAGCTTTCGCACCTTCAATGAGTTCCTTTTCTATTGTACATGCTACCTCCCGTAGGCGGCGCTCCACTTCGGTAATTCGTTCGTCTGAGAGCCAATGACCTTGCAACTCGCAAGACAGTTGTTCTTCCTGCTCCCCTTGCGGTCCCTGCGAGTCATTCGGCTCACATGGAGCCTCCTGATGTCGGGTGGCGGGGACGCCACGGTTCTCTTCGTCTAGCGTTGTCATCGTTGTTCCTAGCCCCTCGGTATATTCTTTTTGGTCAGCTCCCACCTCCCCATTCCCCACAACAGGGGCAGTGTTCTCCAACTGCAATTGCTTTACATCCACCCGCCGATCGCTCAGCTGCAGTTCCTCCGCCACTCTACGGTTCGGTGCCGCTGTGCATGCAAGAGTTTGCTGGGTGGCAGATAATTGCTCCTCCAGCACTTGTATCCGTTCTGCATTGGTGCGAGCCTCTCTAAGAGCTTTAGCCTCCGCCTCTTGGACCCCCTGCAGCTCACGCTCCATAATCCGCCGATCCTGCCCCCTCAGTCGCCTCTCACGTTTTGTCACCTGGCGCGTCGCAGCCACCTTATGCGCCTCGGACAGTTGTGTCCTACGGCAATTCGAGTCACCCGACGGCCATTCAAGCGGTAACTGCCGTGGGGTGAGCGGTTGCTCCTGGAGTTGTGTTTCAAACTGCTGTTTTTGTGGCTGGTGTGGCGGTGGGCCACAAATTGCGCTTTCTCGCCGTGGTGTCGCCCTGACAACTCGCTGAGATACAGAGCAACCGCCTGTGAGACTTCTCGGTTGCTTCTGGAGGGCCTGCACGCGGAGTTTCTTCCATGACTCGAGCTGTTGAAGTTGAATTCGGCCGCGTAGGAACACCTCCTCCTCGATGCATGCCCGCTGTACAATGGCGGCTAACGCCAAACTATTGATGTTTCCGAAGCCGCTTGATTGTAATGCACGAGAAACTTTGCTTCTGCCGCTGCGGCCGCAGTCATCATCATAACCACTAACGTCTCCCGCGGAAACTTCGTACTCTCGTGCAGTATCACCGCTCCACGACCGCGCGGCAGCTGGCTCTACAGGCGCTTGACACAGGGAAGTAGCACCAACGTTACTGTTTGTGAGGCCCCACAGTGAGGATTCTGTGGAATCCTTCGACGTTCTACGGGAAGGATGGTGGAAACTAGTTGATGCCGACATATTTACCTACCGCCTCAACCACAAACGCCGTTGGGGGTGAAACGACGACCCTTATAAACGTGAAGATGTGGGGAAACCACAACTGACACGTTCTACGTTTTATCCTCGACTTTACACCCTTCCCAGGCCCAATATGTGTATGTAAGTCCGTACTTATTGTATCAGCCCTCTAACTCAGTAACGTCAAGCGTGGACGGGCACTGCTGGGTTCCTCAAATCTTCACGTATTTGCGAAGGGTCGACCTCCAGCGGGCGCCAAACGAAATGTGGAGTGCCTCGACGCCTTTTCTTCCTTTTAAGCCAAACTTTCGTCTACCAACGTTTTGGGCGCTGCGGCCAACGGCGCAACCCGCGAGTTCCGCTCTAGGGAAGAATTGATGTGAACGCAAAGATACGCCAACCGAGCGGAAAGAAAAGAAAAGGGGTAGCGATCACCGAGTCAGCTGAAGGTGTACAAAAAGTGAATGCATAGTAAGTAGGGATGAGCCCCCAAACGAATGCAGAAGTATACGTTTCTCAAGTCTCTCCAGCCGTCTCGTTAAATCGGAAAAGTGTCACGAGAGGGGAAAAGCAAATGAGTGGGGCAGCAAGATCGAGCACTCTCGAAAACTTTTCCGCGCTTCCACCGGCCCCTCACGCCACCTCCGTAAACTTGCCGCAGCAGCAGGCCCCTGAGAGTGGGAGGGAAGATATTCCCCGAAAAAAAAAATTAATCCAAAAAAAGAGCCGCAGATTTTCAATGGATGAAAGTCAGTGCGAGACGGAAGTTCGCAAGGTATTTGTGTGAACAAAAGAAAGAAAAAAAATGAAGAATAATACAATGGGAAGCAAATAGAACCGAAAGGAGCAGTGCGCACAGGCGTAATATATACAAATATACATTTCTCATTCGAGTACTCTACTTATGCGCAATCTCCTGAATATTCCACTTAGATTAAACCCATCGGTGCTACTTGCTACACCCACCATCGACCTAACTTTGCTCTTTACAACACGGTTCCCCCCTTCCCCATTCCCAGTCAGTTGTCATTGTACTCTGTTTTCGCCATTTTCTGATCTGTTTCATCCCACAGCTTTCCAGTTACTCCAGCAGCCATTTCTATGTGTTCCACTTGGGTACATTCCAACGTCATCATCCATCGTTTTCCACTTCCACTTCCACCTTCGCCTCTTCCTTTCCAATGCGCCGCACAAGCTCATTTTCCCACACTTCGCATAATAATTCGAGTAAAGCAACCACCACTACGCTGTATGCAAATATAGAGATACACATATGCACAGGTGTAGCTTCACAATACACTCACGCTAGGGGTCTTCATCATCATCGAGTTTCGTTCCGACAGCAATGCGCGGTAAAGTGCGTGACGCGCCGGCTCTCACCGGTCTCTCGATATAAACGCACTGCTCCGGAGGGAACAAACTCGACCACCCGTCACGCATGCAGGCGGGGATGCTCATAACAACACGGCACTGTGGACACATGGCTAGACTGGTATTCTGTGCTAAAATAAGCACAACACGGCATTGGACGCATGTAACGCTGAATTGACGCACATGAGTAACAGACGCGCATAGCGGACAACGGACAGAAGGTGCCCCAATGGGATACGCGAGCGTCACTTGACAACCTTGGCAAATAATCTGTCCCGTGCAGCGCGTTATGGACGGCATATCCCTTCGGCCTTGTTTGTGCTATTAGTTAATTTACAAAACGCTATCCCGTCTACGCGTCCAATCGTTTCTCTTTGTATACTCGGTTATACACCACCGTTCCCGTCCCTGCTTTCCTTTCACCGTCTTTTTTTTTTGTAATTCCCCCGTTGTCCCTGTGTTCAGGAAAATATGACGCTTAAAAGTTAGGTATAGGCATGAGTGAAGAAGAAGGGTAAATAATAGGATCAAGTGGGAAACCAGGGCAACGTTCCTCAACAGATTCCCAGACATACATGCACATAAATGAATATACATTCACTTAGAGGGGTTTGCACAAAAACAAAATATATGCGCATATGGAAATGAGAGAGAAAGTAGGTTTACACCGCGCGTTAATTGCCGCAGCCTTCCACTGAAGGTGGGAAAGAGAAAAAAGAAAATCGCTAAACTGACACAGCTGTCAGAGGAGAGGGGGGAAGCCGATGCGTTGGTCCGGTAACCTCAGAAGGTGACGAACACAATATTAAATATTTGCGAAACAAAGATAAGTGGTAATACTAACGGTGGAGAGCGAAAGCGCCAACACACAAGCACCCGTTAAAGTGACGTCTGGCTGCGCTTTGCAAAAAACAATTGCACCTAAGATAAAAAGAAGCAGTCCCCTGAAGCAGAGACCGTAATTTGAATTTAGAATACGTTCCCGCATATTCATTCATGAGTGAATAGAACGCTACTTCGGAAAAAAGAAAAAACAGAATAGGTGGGGATGGTGTAACTCCTTCACATAGCAGTTCACCAAGTAGTGCATGCTGCTCCCTACCCGAAGACGGTAGTCATTCAAAATTTCAGTTTCTATTGTAGCAGTACTGAGCAAAGAAAAAAACGGGAAAAAGGGAAATTTAAACCTCCGCAACTTCCGTGGAAACGTAGGTCTGCAATATTTTCCTGAGAGCACACCTGTGCAGAGTACCGAAATAGACTTTAAACACAAAGATTTAATTAAGAAGTAGCTGGAAAAAAAAATAATAAAGGGATGACAACGTAGAACAGAGGTCAAGCACTGAACCTTGTGTGTTTGTCTGTGTGCCGAAACGCGTTCACACACAAAAAAACGGAGAAAAACTCAATACACCAAAATTCATTATCTCCGTCGCACAAAAAAAAAAACCTCATCCAGTCGCACTGGATAAAACCAGG
>NW_027124114.1:652-1682 GCF_001457755.1 Trypanosoma equiperdum | reverse complement strand
GGGGGGGGGGGGGGTTGGGGGCGGATGAAACAGCCGTTCCGATGCACATCTATTATTCCATACAAAAGGGTAGGAAAGCAAGTTATGAAGTTTCCCTGCCTCCTTCCCCATTTTTCCCTCCTTCCTTGCTGTCGTGTTGTCAGCCCTGTGCGCAAAAATTACCGTTATTGTATATGAGATCGGCCATGGTGGTAGCAACTTTTTCTGGGAGTATGGTCAGTGTGTGTTTCCTCTTGTATTTGCTTGTGTTTATGCGTGTGTGTGTTTGTGCTGGTGCCGAAGGGAGAGAAGGGGAACTTTTAACGGCAACCAGACAGTGAAGAAACTTAGAAACGGACGATTGGCATAGATTTAACACAAGTTGAATGACGGCTGCAGCTCTAGGAAAAAAGTTTGGGAGAGTACAACACCCCGGGTTCCAGCGCCATCTCGCATAAAGACGGAAAGGGATTCTCTTCCACATTACCGGAGAGCAGCATCTTAGTGCGTATGATACTGCTGACACACGCTAGGCACGTGCCCAGGGACCGACAAATGAAAAACGGTGTCCCAGCAAGACGCTGCTGATCCCTGTGCTATATGATGCCGTATCCGGAGCAAAGCAGTGTTCCCCATGAAAGGAACGCTGCTGGCTCTTGGCTTCAGCCGATGAAAGTGGGTACTGGACCCTGGCACTCGTTGAGGTTGGCGGCGTCGGCAGGGTATTCGCGAGCAAAACACCACAGAAGGTGAGGTGGTCGGCAACCTAAAAGGAATCATTACTCAAAGAAAATAACGCCTTGGGGCTGCCCGATGGACTCGCCCTTTCGGGTCGATGGTTGCGTATGAAAACCGTTTCTCCTTTCATATCGATCCTTTGCTGCGTATGCGGAGCCGAAAACGCCGAGGGGCCACCCTTGCAACATCCGTCAATTGCGCGCACATATATTACGGCAAATGTCCCACATCCCCGTTATGGATCAGTTTGCACATATTATCGATTCCACAGCAAATCCTTGGTCGATTAAGGCGTGTTGGCTTTGCATCGCGG
>NW_027124114.1:0-642 GCF_001457755.1 Trypanosoma equiperdum | reverse complement strand
TCTTGCGGCTACAGAAGATTGTGGCGATAAGCGAGATCAAACAAGCAAGTCCCTTAACTAAAAGGTCGGAATGGCTCAGATTATTACTTTTCGTCCGGATTGGAAGGAGTGTGTGGTTTTTGCGTTTGGTGTGGATTACGACAAGTCGTCTGCTGGAGATCCCGGCACTGATACGGAAGCATTTCTAATGGAACAGGGACAGTGTAGTGCCCCTCGATTGGTTGGTGACACCCAAGACAGCCAAGTCCAATTCACACCGAGCAGGTCGTTAAGTTCGCATTCGGGGATTAGGACGCTCTCGATATTACGCGACTACTCTCCACTTTGAAGCTCAAGGAACATGTAACAACGCTCACAACAACCAAAGTCGAACATATTCTCGCTCCGTGGGAGATGATGACGCACCCCGTTAGGAGAGGAGGCTTTACAGCATGCTGCAGGCACAATTTGTGGAAGAGCATGGCATGGATCCTCACATTATTTTCCAACCAATGAAACACATCTATCCGTTCCGCATGCCGAGGAACACTGTCAGCCACTTGGACAAATGCACCGCCATGTTGACTAATATGTAGAATAGTGTCCCTATGGTGTAAGCCATGTCTTAGACGAAGGATAAGAGCCATGGGAGCCGCCAGGGCG
>NW_027124113.1:6265-6531 GCF_001457755.1 Trypanosoma equiperdum | reverse complement strand
AACAACTTCTCCAAATACTACAATCCATAACACACGCCTCTACAGCAGAATAAATTATGCAACCATGCTAACATACAAAATAAAATATGTAATATGTAATATCCCCTTTTTTGTCTTCTATTACTTACAATATAAAAAAGGAAGCTACATGTGTAAACACAAATCATTAGTAGGCGGAGAAAGAGCAGAAAACAAATAACTTTCCGCGACTGCATAATACGCCTTGAGGGAGAAATTTGTGAAGAAGCGCAGTCACTAAACACTCG
>NW_027124113.1:4842-6255 GCF_001457755.1 Trypanosoma equiperdum | reverse complement strand
TGTGTAAACACAAATCATTAGTAGGCGGAGAAGGAGCAGAAAACAAATAACTTTCCGCGATTGCATAATACGCCTTGAGGGAAAAATTTTTGAAGAAGCGCAGTCACTAAACACTCAGTGAGTTTGTCCTTTACAAAAAAAAAAATTGATGTTAAGGTGTAGAAAATACACATTTCTCAACTATTGAGTTGCATGCATTTATCACATTCTCCCACAGTGTTAGGTGTCGTTCAGTGTATTCCATCTCATATGTACCACATGTGTTTCCCCTGGAAAGCTGAGGCAAAAAAATGAGAAAATAATAGAGAATGGTATGTTCAACATACAGTAAGAGGTACAGAACAGACTCAACATAAGTGCGGTGGAAAAAAACATCAAACGCATTGAAATTCACATAACAAAAAAAATCATTCCTTACCAATATATGTAACAATTACAAACAGCGTGATACACAGCAATCCCATTCGTCAGGTGACATAATATAATTGGCCACCCTCCTTTCTCAAGAAAAAAAAATTAAAAGCACAATAAGAGTAAGCACCCTCAAAACCCCTTATCCTTCACGTACGAACCCCACATACACATCACTTTTTCAACATATTTAACAATGCATCCCTTGGGTGTTAACTTTTCACATTAGTTTGCCCTATTTGGGGAGATACTTCAACCACGACTTTTATGGTAAAATGTATGCTCTCCATTGGGTGGGCGGAGAATGTGAGGTTTTTTCATTCTCCATCTACCTCCATTCTCCTCGCATGAGATCGCATCAAAATAATACCTGTGTAAGAAGGAATGACTTCAAAGTGAAGGGTAGCATTTCTAATGCGTAATTAAACCTTAAAATGCAATGAGAAAAGAAAAAGGTAGAAACCCCTCAGAGAGGGAAAAAAAGACAAATATTTCCAAGGAGAACTCTACTGCATCACAAACTAACATACAATAGCATGCACCCATTGTTTGTCAGAATACTTCGGCGGTCATCGTAGTGAAGATATCAATCCATTATCCAATGTAATAAGGAAATAAATAAAGATATCAAAGTAGGATAAAAGATAGCCTTACAGCATTCCTTACAAAGATGATAATGAAAAAAGAAGAGGAAAGAGGGAAAAAATATTATTACCACTTTAATACTTCCTTACATTGAAAATAAAGAGTGAGCGAAATATATTCATTCTGGCTAGATACGTTACCGTACTGTCTTCACACAGATTTTAAATCACAGAACCTCTTACGCTACGACAGATACTACGCATATGTAAATAATTCATATCTGAAACCAACTACTAATCGTAGGGCCTGATACCATTCTTGATAAAGCAAATACTAAAAGAAATGCAAACTAAGAGGAACTCCTACATTTTAGGTTTTGCAAGCGAAAACACTTCCGCAAACCGCTTCAAAATCCAG
>NW_027124113.1:3791-4832 GCF_001457755.1 Trypanosoma equiperdum | reverse complement strand
TTCTCCTCCGAATGACAGTTGTCGAGGCACTTAATAATGACATTCGGGTTTGGAACACAGAAAAAAGGCATGGAGTACCGTGTGCCACTTCTCGGAACAACACGGTGCATGGTAGAACGGTATTGGCCATTGGTCCACATCTCCATCATGTCTCCAAGGTTGACAACAAAACTTCCTTCAACAGGTGGCACATCCATCAGCTCTCCGGAAAGTCCTCGAATTTGCAAGCCACCCACACCGTCTTGATAGAGTAATGTAATAGCGCAAAAGTCAGCGTGCTCAATAAGCAAATGAGATTTTTTGCCTGTAGTGGTTGGGGAAGGGTAATGCTTTATATTCAATTCACACATCGGATCCATAAACTTGGAGTCGAAGAAATCTTCCCGCAGACCGAGTCCCAGTGCCATAGCGCGCAGGATAACAAGTGAAAGGGCCCACATATCGTCATATTGATTTTCCATTTCCTCCGCCCAGCCCTTTACCTGAGTGGGGTGGATGTTCGGTCCTCGGAGCGGCACTCCTGCCATAACCTCTGGGTGGTGCTTCGGAAGATGGTGCCCCATATTGAACCCCTCGTAGCCGTAGACCTTAGCATCATCGGGGTCCTCGGCCCCAAAAGCAATATAACCACGATACAGCTTACTTTTACGAATGTCCAATTTGAGCTTCTCTTCCATGGGGAGTGAAAAATAATTCTTCGCTACATCTAGCACCCTCTCAATCTGCTCCTGCTGGATCGGATGCCCCACAATGTAGAAGAAGCCCCATGTTCTGCAAGCATTATCAATTTGCTTGGAGACCCTTTCCTTTGCTGCAGCTTCACCACCAAAGAGGGGCGAAACATCAATAACAGGAAGCGATGCGCGTGACATGGTTTTTAAATTACACACTGTTGCTTTCTTGAAATATATATATATGTACCGTTTTGTGCCTAACAATTGGAAAGGGTCCGCTTAAACAGCCAGTGCAGATGCAAAAATAAAGATAAAGGGGGTCCTTCCGATAACAGTATTTTGGAAGAATAAACAAGAAAGGAAAAGA
>NW_027124113.1:959-3743 GCF_001457755.1 Trypanosoma equiperdum | reverse complement strand
ACTGATACAACGCCATAAGAAATATAAGGTTTCATAGTTCCAGTGATATCACACTGGAGTGCACTGCTGCAATAGCACTGAGCAACGTGTCAGTTCCGATGTTCACCGAGTTAACAGGAGCAAATCACACACGTATGAGGTCATTTTCATACATGTAAACTGGTACAAATTAAATAGTTTTATTCACCTGTCCCCGCTTCCTTTACGTCGGAAACCAATTTTTTAGAGTTGGCTGCTTTTCTATTTGTACTAACGCTACCCTTAACGTCTTTTTTGACGCCACAATTGCTTCTACTAATTCTTTTTCGCTAATTTCTCTTTTCACAACCATTCTTTTTCTTTTCTCGCTTCTTCAGTCATATTAACTGAAAGGAGGATAAGATTTGATGATCCTTCCTGCCCACGCTTCACCCTTCCCAGTGGTCGATACTTCAACTACCCAAACAGCTTGTCTCTCACTTGTTTCTGCACCCAACTCAATAGTAGCGTTTCTTGTAATATATTGGGTATTCGAGTCCCTTGGTCCGTCGCATCATTACATCATTTTCCCTCAGTGCTTCCCACAATTTACGTACCTACAACCATTTAGTCATTCCTTTCTCTAATCTCTTAAAACATTTCAACATTAACTCCTTAGCATCCATTGTTGGAGTTGTCACTCACGGTAAATGCTCCCGGCCATTACTACTCTCCCACCAATTGGGTGTGGTGTACCTGCGTGTTTCTCCACCACACCTTCCACTTATCATGCTGTATATCCGACAAAACAATCCAGTGAGGGTTTCCCTTATCCCATTGCCCCCCCTAAACTTTCTTTCAACGTAATTTTCGCAACATTTGATTGTTTCGGAAAGTATATAATCAAAACCTTGAGCAGCAACCTCTTGCCGAGTATAATCACATCTGACACTTCCTTAGAGACCTCTATCACTTTCATACCTGACACAGTACCTGTGCAGCCCTTCACTGGTTTATACACCTCCCTTCCTTCCCTGGAAGACCTTGCCATTCCAATGTACAGATATCCTAACACTAGCATGCGCCCTGTCACCTCAAAACGCAGAAGTTCCCCTTGTGCAATATGGAAGTTGTCCCTGAGGTCGCGAAACCACCTGGCCACCGCAAGTCTGTCCTGCTGACAGAACCTCTTAGTATGTCTTCAGTACAAGAAGAAGTGTTGAGTCACCATTCTACTCAGCATCCCCTTTTCAATAACAACACCGCTCCACGGATGAACAAAGCACGCTTATACGAGCAGAAGAGTAAAGTGATACTTCCTTTCATACCGGGAAGCCGACGATATCATCGTCATCACTCGCCACAGTGGTCAGTAAGTGACAGAATGTCAACTCTGAAAGCAGAATACACACAACTATGCAACGAACCTTCTACAGCAGAAATGATTAGATTGTGATACACTGATAAAATGATCAAAACCGTCAGGAGTGACTTTGCTTTCTTTAGGTGTTGTGAGCAGTGCCTCATACGCATCTGCACATAATAATACACTTTCTTTTACTTCCTGTTCTACACTTCCATCGTACACGATTGGTTTGATGCTCCCTCAGAACAAATCTGGTCATCACACATTACACAGTGTGGGATGGGTCGTGAGTCCTGCTTTCAAAACCTTAGCGAAGCTTCAGCACACTGCCTCTACAGACTGTGTCAGTTTCAGGGGAAAAGAAAAAGCATAGCACGAAGGGATGGAGGCACAAAGAGATCTATAGCTAATCCACCTCCCATATTCCACCATACCTTAAGACCTCCGTGACACTGCGATGAAACATATGTCCCATGCTCGCACGATGCCTTACACTCCTCCCACACCAATCCGGTGGGTTGACAGTAACTAAATATCATACGTATGATGTGAACAAACTCGGCGCTTAATCACACAGCACAATGCAATACGTCCCAAGCAAAGCGGTTCACTCACTGCAATGGTACAATCTCACTTTTTCCACACACATCACTGTGATTAATTATTAGAATTAAACTTGGCTATAATACGACACCATTGACATATTCTGAGATAAGTATCACGCAGCTGCCTTTGATGAAGCGGCATCCATCATTACATCCACTCATGCTCCCACGTAACGAGCTATTGAACATAACGGTTGGCGATACCAGAAGCAGCGTTTATGTGTGAGAATTCATTTATGTTTGAGTATGGCGTATCGATTGCTGTTATCAATAGATGCGATATTCAGCATCACAAAAGAATGCCCTAACTCTAACCGTATTAATCATCATTAGGTATTTCTCAGATCCAAACATTAGGGAAGTACATCGGATAAGAAAGAAAAATACTGGGTTCTAAAATATACATACCACTCGTCTTCCTTTGTTGGCAACACATCAAAGTGGGCAGTTCTCCTATTCTGCTTTCCTCCAATTAAAACTAGCTTATGGATTATTCCGTTGGTTTTATCAACGATTCAACATTACCATTACTTAAACAGAGAATTTTCCCTTCTGAGTAATACAAAAGATAGTCGACGCTTCCATTGCCATCTGTGACAGAAAACAAACAGAGAAACACCACCTACCATACAATCTGCTGAAGGCTATCACTAACAGCAAACTGCATATCATCGTACCAACATGGAAGTTACGACCATGATAAGTATCAGCCATATGCATGAGCTCTAGAGTTTCATTCCACACATCAAGCTCTAGTGACATCTAAAAATATGTATCCCAACTCAACACTCAAGGGTTGTGCATTTCAACTCAGGGTTGGAGAGACGCATCAATCCGCTCAACACGTTCAAAACA
>NW_027124113.1:0-949 GCF_001457755.1 Trypanosoma equiperdum | reverse complement strand
AAATATAACTTACTCCTTATGGAAACACAGTACCCACTGCTATGGTACGTACTTACTTCCTTTAAGATCATTGAATGTAGAGAGTCTGTCATGAAACAGAATCACAATCGATTACGCCACCATCACTACCTCCTTCCCCCTTTTTACGCTTTTCATCTTTATTTTTCGCTTTCAATTTAGCATCACTGTTTCATTACTGCAATACTACACTAGTTTCTTGAACTTTTGGCCACGTTGGGGAAGAGGATAAGAGTTATTTTACGTGATACAACCTCATCAATGTGAGGGTGAAAAATTACATACCGCACATTATTTCTTCTCTTTTTTTTCTAAGTTTCCATGCGCCGCTGTATCACTTCAGAGAACCAAAACTACCTCACAAATCATATTCTCTCTATCATAATCCGTCACTAGTATCAGAGACATGATAATTACACATTCGTCAAACTATCAAATCTTTCCTCTAAATTAATTTCTTATTTCTCGTCTTTTGCCTTACTAGTAGCCATATTAATTATTGTTAATAGACTAATAGCTTAGCTTATAGTGATTATGAAGGCAGAAACAAAAATGATTATTTGACTGCCTGTTTACTTATATTACTTCAAAAAATCTTACAACGCTCCATCCTCAAGAATTCATAAAGCATGTCTTATTCCACAATTGAGCATTACAATAAAAAGCCTGTTCTGTGATAGCTGCGAAGTTAAATTGCTCTATTAACATGTTGTGAATAACTTCCTATTACATATTTCATCATTTCCCTATTTGATACTTCATAATACTAAAATACGTGAGAGTGGGAATGCGATTTATAATTTATGCATTCCACTTCATTTATATAAAGGATTCCAGTCTCTGCACATTTTTAAGCAAAGAAGAGGGATGAAACTCTCACATGCAAGCAGCTGTCAAACCATTTATTAAATATTTTAAACTAAGGAAACAC
>NW_027124111.1:5933-7577 GCF_001457755.1 Trypanosoma equiperdum | reverse complement strand
GTGTGTGTGTGTGCAGGATGTATGTTTTTCTAAAAGGCTGGCGCAGTTTCTTATTGCAGTTGAACGGGGCCGGCTGCAGGTGCTTAGCACAATGGTGTCGATGTTCTCAGCTTCGGCGCAGGTCGTGCTTTTGTCTTCTTGCGTTGTGTCCGCACATGTTTCTCCTCCAGGTGTCCCTGTGATCTGCTGTGAGCACAGTGCTTTATTCAGCTTGGCCTTAATTTCCGTTATTAGGCTTTTGGCGTTAGTGTCCATAGGTTTGCTTTTTAGTGTCGTCACTAGGTCTGCCGTTTCCTCTGCAGTGCTGTTGACTACCAACTTTTGAAGTCCCGTCAGCTCGGTGTTTGTTGGGGGTTTTTGTTTCTTGTTACATTAGCTGGTTGGGTCTTTGACTTGTTTCCGTGGCTGTAACCAGTTTGGCCACTGTGCTTGCCAGCCGAAACCGGCTGTCTGAGAACAATACTTTTCTTTGCGAGCTTCCCACCCGTTTTTCCCTCTGGAGTGCCGAAAATCTCTTTCCACTTCTGGGAAGCCAAAGACATGTTCAGTTTGACGAGTTGGTCGAATTCAGTGGGCACGTCCGGTGCCTTATACGTTTGCAATTTCATCCTTTCCGCTACGTCCCAGTCCGGACACAAAGCATAAAACGGTACTAGTGCGTCTCCTACGGCTCAGTTTCCATGTCTGATTGCAGTCGAGACTAACATAATTACAGCTTTAACAATGAATTGCATTTTGTTCCGCGGCCACTGGTGAAAATCACCCGGTGGTGCTAAAAAATGACTAAACCTTTAGATTAATATTAACATCTTAAAGACTGTAAATATTTATTGTAACACAACAGTTAAACTGCTTTTGCTGAATATTTCTTGTGCATTTCGCTACCAAACCGTTGCCTGAAATTCGAAAGTTGGTTACATTTAAAAAATCTAATTTTCTGCCATTAATCGCATATATTTGAATATTCCAGTGCTCTTTTCTTGTAAATCTCTTTACTTTCAACTCTCTATGCAAGGTAAACGTTTTAAAAATCAATTTAACTTTATCTTCTCAAGAAATAGTCTGTCCTGGTAAATGAATAAACGAAGCCTTTACAGTCACCCAACTATTGGGAATAGTAAAAAATATCTCCTCATAATTTAATCCAATCATTCCTCTCCTCAAAACAAATCTCTATCCAACAGCTTCTTCCAACACAGCACTACATATTAGCAACGGTTTGTAAATACTCTGCTCTGACTACCATTCACCACTTCCCTTTAGTAACTCTCCAAATGCATATTCAAACCTTTTAAATGCCCAAACTCTTGCGATTATATTTCCACCACTAAGATAAGGTTTTCCACTTGGAGTTGATTTCAGTAAATGAGGTAACTCTTTATTCTCTTCTTTCCTGTCAGCCACATTAAAAAACCAAAAACATCTCTGCACATGCTCCTTATGTTCTGAGTTCATAAGCAAATCCAACTGAGAAACATAACACTCTGATGTTGTCATGAATATAATAGGGGAAATATGCTTCTCTTTTACTATATCTTCTTAACTAAACTTATCTTCCATCCCTGCAGTATTTTGAATAAAATACTTCACAGCATTTCCATATTTTTCACGGTTGGATATTATAACATCACACTTATCAACAGT
>NW_027124111.1:0-5923 GCF_001457755.1 Trypanosoma equiperdum | reverse complement strand
TTGTAATAATTTCAACATGGCTTAGTTTCGCAGTAAATATGAGCCTATACTATCCTTGAGTTGCATGAGTTTTAACTACAACAACGAACACTCTTGGTTTCTTAGTATAATTCACTGACACTTTGTTTATGTTTTTCATCATCTTGATGAGATGCAGCGCTTAAACCACACTAATAGTAAAACAACAGTATAAGTGTATAAATATCATATTTCCTATTCTAATCTACTTTAAAACATTGAGTCTGTTGTGAGTTTGTGTATACGAATATTATAGCAATAGTGTTTGTGATGAAAACCGAATTGGGGAAAAGTAGAAGCATTAAAAATAATGGTAAGGGTGATATAAGAGTAAGTGATGGAGGAAAAGAAAAGAAATGTGCTAAGGATATTATTAAAGCAAAAGCATAAAGATAAAGAGGGATGGAGTGAGATTGTATACAAGCAGTTTCGAACAGTAACTTAATGACAGTGGTTCTTAATACAAGGAGATGAAGGAAGGAATATTGAAAGGAAGACAAAGTTTGGTTTACAAGCCAAATTTTGTCACTAGGTGATACGCAACAACACAGCGCAGAAAAAGGAAAGTGATACATTAGAATGAATCACTGATTATTCCTCAAATTTCACGTTGAAATGAATATAAGCCACCGCATATATGATTTTATTCACTTAAAATGTTAATATTCTGGAGAAATAATGTTTAGCTTCACTGAGGTAAGTGTCTGACGATGAAGAAACGTTGATTTTCACTTGAAGATAACCAGTAATAGAGAAAATGTATGATACATAGGAACCCAAAAGGTCGGTTAGAATTTTGCAACCAGCTCGACCTCACAAAACAGCCTGCGGCAAGGAGCCAATCAATAATAGGTCGAATTTCACGAAGTGAGGGCAGAAGCAGCATGCGTAAACCTAGGTAATGGACCTAAAAAACAAAGAGTGCAACTGCAAAAACTGAGCTGGTGCCAGAGAAGACAACAAACATCTAACAACTAACATAAGAAGAGGTGGCGCACTAGTCATGTCCACTCTGAATGTGTCAACCACTGCATACTTAGGCATAAGTCACCTTTTCTAAGCCAAACACAGCTCCTTGTTTACTTTCCAACTCCAGAAATAACACAGCAAGGAGCACTGGAAAAATATGACACTATCATGGATACTACTAGCGACTGTAGTGGCGATGCTACCAATCTGGACTATAACAGTGGAGACGGCTGCAGGACAAGGTCTAAAAGACACCTCTTGTAGCCTCTCTGTCAACTACCCAAACAAAGACTTGGACACTATAAGCAAAAAAGCGACACTCAAACTGAAAACAGCTGTACTTGACACCGACGCCATGATAAAGCTGAAACTTCAAACGGAAATTTATCTAGCCAAGCTGCCCAACAAACAAGACACGCGCCCATGGGCCGCTCTTGAAGCGGCCCTTGAAAGGGAAATAGGAGGCGTCTTAACAGCACTTCCAGGTACAGCAAAAGCAGCAATCAAAGCAACACAGCGCGCAGCTCACCTGCAAGAACGCTTAGCCGAATTTCTGTCAATCTTCGCAAACGCAGCCAAATCCGGCGTGCCGCAACATTGCTGCCTCTCAACAGGTTCAAACCATCAAACAGCAGTTGAAGGTATCACAGGCCTAAAAGGCTGCGTCCACAAACCTGGAAATAGCAGCGCCGTTCCGGAAGCGGTGACGACAATCACGGCAGCAACGTACAAAGACATACCGACTCAAACAGCTGACGGGAGAGATGCGATAGCTGCGGCGTCCAACCTAAACTGCAGCATAGCACTGGGGACAGAAGATGGATCTCTGGGAGCCGGCATACCTAAAAACGGAAACAACAGCAAGAGCCACGAGCCTTTCACTGCAGCTTATCTCAAGGTAGCCGCCAATGCAATAACAGCAGTTAACCCCAACAACAGCATCAAGCTACGCTAAGCCAAGTGAATTCATGGTAATTTAGGTAGCAGAACTCAAAAAGCAGTGAGTTTACTGCTTCAATCCAAAGCCGAACACGACGACCACACAGAAAAGTTGGTAAAAGACAAATAAAAAAGAGGAACGAAATTCGAAACAGATTTCTGGGGCAAGGTGCTAAACGAGCAGGTAACAAAGCAAACGGCAGACGGACAAAGCAACCGCATGCTAGGACAGATGAACGACATCACTGAGCTGCAACTTACTCTAACGTATTATGAGAGCCTTAACGGCGCGGAACATAAAGATAATTAAGGAGCTGCAGGAAGAAAGCAAAGCAAATAAAGAAAGTTCAGCAACCACAAAGATTAGTGAAACAGATGAAACTTGCGCGACCAAAGGAGTAGATAATGTGAAAACCCCTGCAAGTTGGTTGACGAAGAAGGTGGAAAAAAGAAGTGCAAATTGGATAAAGAAGCGGCAAAACAAGCAGCCCAGGCAAGAGAGAAAGATAGTAAAACCGGACCCACAAACACCACAGGAAGCAATTCTTTTGTCATCAACAAGGCCCCTCTTTTGCTTGTATTTTTGATTCTAGCATAAAACTTTTAAAAATTATTGGTAAAGGATTTTTTGCTAAATTTTAATAAATATATTAAATTAGTTTTTTTTGAGGGAATTAGATATATTTTAACACTTTTTGATGAAAATGTGAAAATTAGTGAGAATTTTCGAAACTTGAAAATTATGAAAATTTTAGTAAAATGTGTATGACAGTGTCCCAGGTGTGTGAAGGTAAAGAAATATAAGGAATGAAGAATGAATACTATTCTCATTGGATTATTTTGTTTATTTTTTGTGTTTTATGGATGTTTGTTAGGCTTTAATAACGATAACTACAAGATAGTATTGTGAGTGTGTATATACTAATATTATGGGAACTATGGTGCTGAAGACAGATGGACGGGCTAAGTGCAAGCATCTATATCAGTTACAGAGCGCAATGTAAGTAAGTAATTGAGTAACAAAGAATGGAGAAGAGAAAAGGATAAAAAATGTTAGAAAAGAAAACAAAAAGTGTTAGAAGGATTTGATGCACTGTTTAGTAAAAGTCTATAGGACGATATCATCATACGGGGAAATGGTTAAGAACAATGAGACAAGAAGTCTACTAATCGATATAAATAGAAATACTTCGGAATTCACAGCAGTAATAGGTACAAAAGCCGCTGTCGAAAGAACAGGTAAAAGAAGTAACTAAATGATAAGAAACCGCGGATGGACGCGCAAAGAAGAATTTTTTTAGTACAGAAAGATTCAAATGACAATCCGCCTCACTCTCACTAAATCAATAAAAAACTGTTGAACCCATTTAAAGAGCGAGCAATTCACAGACGTATACACACTAATACGGTATTGATAGAGCGTATCAAACACTTCACAGCGAAAAGTGCATTTGGGACTGAAAATGAACAACGTGAGACGAAAGAGACAGATATTTACATGATAAGGACAAAAATAAGTTGAAGCTGTGAGTATGGTAGAAACGCTGGCTTAATATTGTTATTTAATAAGTACACACACAACAGAAGTTAACCTCTAATATAAGCACAAAATACAATAATAAATATAAAAATTTTTGACAGAGATTAGACTTCTATAAATTATATCTTTAAGTAGATAATTCTTTTACTTGACTGAGTGATTTTTAAGCAACAATAACTGACTGGCAAACAGCACTCATACAAAACTTTTGTACGTCCACTCAGACATGAAAAAATATTTCTAGCTTTATTTTATTTAGAAGTTTGTTACTTTCCACTTTCACTGGTATTATAACGCGACACATCAAATGATTCATTTAAAAATAACACTCGTTATTATTTTTGGCAGGAAAATCTAAGTAAAAAAGCAAAAATGGGACAGAGAATTAAGGGATCTGTGTTTTATTTACAAACTTATTACTAAGTCCGGTGCTTGGCCCAAAATGTATACCCAAACCGGCATACAGACTGCAAGGACATACTTTTATTTGAGAACCACATTTTAACGGTAAGGACCAAAGAAGCTCTTTCATGGCGGCAGCCAAAGGAAGGATCTTAACTCTCTTAGCGACGCTGCCGCTTTTAAATGGAGCCCTTACAGCCTTAGCAGCTGTAGCGGAAGACAGCAACCAGCCAGAACGAAGGGCTTTGTGCGCTATAATAGAGCTCGGTGGCGAAAGATCAAAGCTTCTAGACCAGGCACCAGGAGGAACTTCAGACTTGGATGAGTTGCTATCGTTAAACATGACGCTCGCGGAAGACACATGGCTGCAACACTTCAGGGACGCAACAGACCCGACTAAGCCACGAGACACAACCAAACAAGCGCTACCCCCGAATACGAATTGGGATAAGCGCTGGGCAGACTGGAAGAAAGCCGCCGACCCTCTGTTGGACAAAGGAAAGATCACGGAAAAACTAAAACACTTTAAGCTAGACAAGTTAAACGATGAACAAAAACATGCCGTCCGGCAGAACGTAGCTAAACTGGCGGAAGAACCCTACACGGAGGCGAAGCAAGAGGAGGAGGACCATCCGACAGCCGATATCCTAACAGAAGAAGACCTGCACAAAGAACTAAACACAGCAATTTACGGAACCCAAACGGAGCCTGCTGACACTTTCGATAATTATAAAACGTTCGGCGACACCGCGGGCGCAACCAGGGAAGCAAACTGCGGAACTAACACGCAAGCGAGCAAGGCAGAAACGGCGTTCGCCGCATTCGTCTGCGTATGTGCCAAAGACAACACACACGCCGGCGACGAAGCAAAAGCCTGTGCAGCTTCTGTAGATCTGACCAACAACTGGGATCCGGGCACCAACAATAACCCATTGCCAGCCACGTTAGCACAATTAAGGAAGCTGTGCAATATGAAGGCTGAAACGACGCTAACAGCATCAGAGCTGCAAAGAAGGATCGCGGAAATCACAGGATTACTCCGTCACACAACACAAGCAACGCACCTCGGAACTTTCCTAACTACAGACTGCAGCGGAGCCGCAGCCAACGGGATGTGTGTCACATACAAGGGCATACACAACAACGCAGCAGACCCCAAGAAAGCAATAACCTGGATAGCTCAACTAGATGCCACGGCGAAAAAAATACACAAACACGAACAGGCGGTCCAAACTAGGAAGAGGCTAGCTCAGCAACTAGCAGTAAAAAAGAAGCTTGCTACGGACGTAGACCACCTAACAAGAACAATAGAAACGCCGCAGCGACGGTCCGAACTGCAACAGCAAGCGGAAGAACAAAAAACCAAAAACCAAGCAATAGCACAATCAACCTGCGACCCACAAAGAAAAGTAAAAATAAATGCGAAAATACAGGTAAATGCAAATGGAAAGGTGAGGATGAGAGCAAACGAAAGTGCGAAGTTAAAGATGGTGGAGAGCAGAACAGCTAAGGAACAGATAGAGATGCAGGAACAACTGTAAACTGTAGAAAGTATAAGGGCTAGGAGAGTTGCAAAAACGCGCCTGGAGAAAAAAGCCATGTAAAATGCCGTCTGTGGCTGGATTGATTTCATTGAAAGACAAGGCAAAGTAAAACCGGCATGCATGGATTCCAGTTTTCTCTCCAATCAGAAATTGGCTCTGATGGCCGCTGCTTTTGTAGATTCGTATTATTTTTGCATTCTAAAATTTTAATTATTATTGCTCAAGTTTATGAAACTTGCTGAAATTTGATATATTTTAATATTTTTGTATATCCTTTAAAATATTTGAGAATCTAAAATGGTTGTATGACTTTAGCCCATAGGTGGATATAACAATGGTTATAGAGCATAATTAAATGAATGTTATTCTAATTTTGTTAAGTTTATGTATTTTAGTTAGAGTTAATATAGTAATAGTCATTGGGCTGATAATAATAATAATGGGAGAGTATTTTTATTGTGTATATACTAATAATATAGTAAGATCAGTAATAATAATAATAATAATAATA
>NW_027124109.1:891-1871 GCF_001457755.1 Trypanosoma equiperdum | reverse complement strand
ACCACGTTGAGGTGGCCGGCATCGCCAGGGGTATTAGTTCTTTAGCTCCGATCAATCGTGATGTCTTGGAGTCCGCGTCTTTGTTACAAGCTGCAGCGTCTCTAATCCCTTTGACGTAGGCCCTTTCGGTGGTATGAGCTATGTTGTCTGGTTGAAAGCACCGAAGGTGATGCTGTCGGTGCCGGTCCGCTCTGGCCGCAGCCTTTGTTGTCTGATGTTGACGCCTGCATTGAACTCATTGTCCCTATCGCGATAAGTTTCACCTGCTGTTGTTTTATGCTGAAGGCGGCGTCGGGCGTGGTTTTTATGGTGTTAGTGCCTTTTAGCGCTAGAGTGCCCGATTTTAGCGTCGCGTCGACGGAGCTTTCCTGTTTTCAAAGTTCGGTTGTGTCAGGTGCGGCATCCGCGGTTATCGTGCAGCTACGGCTCGATGCTATTGCTTCGTTATTGCCTGTATTTGGCGAGGCGGCAGTTAATCCGGCTGCTGCTGGTTTTAGATTTTTTTTGCTAGCAGCGCCTGCAGCTGCCCTTTCCGGCGCCTTAGTGTTGCAGTGTTGGTTCGCAGCCGCTGACCGTACTCCTTAATTGATTGTATCTGCCATGCAAGTCGAACTGTTGTGAGTGCTGCTATCGCGTAATGTTGATTTTTAACTTTATCTTCTTTTAATTTACATGCCGCGAATGTATGGAATTTTATATTGCGATGTAATTTAGTTCCCCTATTCTTCGCTGTTCTTATTGTGGTTTTGTAATTTCCTACTACATGCTCCAGATATTTATGCTCATGGCACGGCTATGTTATAGTTGCCTGGTCGTCGCTGCCAGTCACTTTGGTATGAGCTATTGCTACAGCTGCCACTACTTGAAGATACTTCTTTGTGTCTAGCAGCGTCATTTGTGCTTTTTCAAGCGGGGTTTCTTGGCTAACGACTTAAAAGAATGAGGAATAAAAGCTTGTGGGCGATTGGCTTGTTTTCACC
>NW_027124109.1:0-881 GCF_001457755.1 Trypanosoma equiperdum | reverse complement strand
TCTAACGGATACAACATTTCACCTATAAAATTAGCAATTATTCTCCACATTCTCAACGCTCCTACTGCCAACAGAAGTCATTAAAAGCCTCTACATATCGCAAACATCACTTTTTTCTTGGCCAATGCTGCTAATGCGCGGCAAATGCCGCCGTCCATATGTGCTACCAATAGCATCACATCATCACAACTTGCTAGTGGCATTATTCCTATTTTGGATCTCCTTCATAACCTGGATTATTTTACAGCGCCTGCTCCTTAGCGGCGGTAATCTTTGCGTAAATTATAATTTTATTTGCTCTTTTTCGTTGCTTGATGCGCTGGGTTAACTGTTAACTAGCAAAAAGTCTTATGTGGTTTGTACTCTTCCTGATTGCAGTTCATCTTTCGTCACTATGTTAGTATGTAATTAGTGAAGTTGCCGAGCCGAGTCCCTCTACATAATGAATCGCATCCGATGAGCCACACATACGTCATTTTAAACAGTTTATCCGCGTCTATTCTTTTTAAATTTCCACGGTCATCCTTAGTAATTATAGTTTCAAAATGTTTGTTCAAACAATATCATATGTTTTCATAAAATATTGACCGATATGAATATGTCTTATGAAAAAGACACTTTAAATTTTTTCACGCTTATCCAATACCATCATCTCGCTCCTGTTTGTTCCTCTTGACAGTTGGACATTAGAATTCACCATCAGTTTACTAAACAGCCCCCAGCATCATATCAGCAATAACGTCTAAACATTTTTAAGTGAAACGTGGGTATCATTGGCCGCTTCGTTATTTTTTTGAGTGTGTGCTTCGCTATCTCACATTCTTCCATGATATTCTGTATTTTTCTACTACTGTTTTTACTGCTTTTATCACTGCTTACGA
>NW_027124255.1:1174-1626 GCF_001457755.1 Trypanosoma equiperdum | reverse complement strand
ACGTTTTCTTTCATTTCATAAGTTTCTTATGGCTTTCTAGTAATAAGAAAATAGTATTTTATGAAGCATATGGTAAGTAACTTTGCAACAGTATATTTTTAATCTTTTTTTGTTATAGGGATTAATATATTTGTATCATTGTACAGCTGTTTAGTAAAAATGATTCTATTTTACTTGAAATTATAGAAAATGACTATATGAGATTTGTTACGCAAGATGTGAAGCGGAACTGGAAAAATGAAGATTATTTAGTTGTGGCTGGAATACCTTCTATAGATAATGATGAGAGATTGAGAAGGAGGAACTTACAGAGAGAAACGTGTTGGAGTTATCCTGAAGTGGCAAGAAAGTCAAATAATTTTAGTGGGAAGTTGCTTATAGTATATGCTCTTTCACCTCACACAAATAACAATTGCGAGTTCAGAGAAGTTGTTGGAGAAGAGGGATATTTC
>NW_027124255.1:895-1135 GCF_001457755.1 Trypanosoma equiperdum | reverse complement strand
AGAAAAACATATTTGTGGTTTAAATTTGCAGTAGAGATATTCAAGCCAAATATTCCCTATATTATGAAAGCAGATGATGATATTTTTATGAGGGTGCCATTGTATTTGCAATACCTTGAAATATTACAACGGGAAAAATTAAATATGGGGAGGGCGGTTGGTTATCCTAAAGAGTTTAGTGATGAAATTACATGGCATACTATTGGATACGCGTCAACATTATCTAGGGATGTAGTTATT
>NW_027124255.1:0-877 GCF_001457755.1 Trypanosoma equiperdum | reverse complement strand
TTTTAGAGCACTTAATGAAGATATTATGGTCGGAGAACTCATAAGGACCAAATTGAAACTTGAGGGGTTGTTGGCAGTGGATATGCAAGATTGTCGTTATGTTATGCATGCAAAAGACATAGCAGATAAGGGGGAGAAAGAACAAATAATAGTAATTCATCATTTACGTGAAGAAGATTACGTTACTCTGATGGAAACCAAGAAGGTGACTAGCCACACTGTAGTTGTTACAGATTTGACTTGGCTAGACAAACAATGGGCTGTATTCGACTGCTAAGCTATGACACAAATAACGTCCGTCTTTTTGTGGACATGGGAGGTTTTTTATGAAAACTCTCATCGCAATTTTTTGTTATTTTTGTCTTCTATAAGGTAAAAACGCAATGCTCGCGTTTAGGTATTTTTTATTAGCAATAGCGGCAACTCAACTCGCGAAAAGCACAAACAACGACGAAAATGCGTTAGAGCTCAACATATTCTGTGCGATAGCAAACATGACAAAAACGGCCAAAATAGCGGATATCGAAGAAGCCCCTGGTCTCGCACAGGACTACAACGATGCTTGGCGCGACATACAAGCAATTTACACGATGACTAGCAACGAAACTTATTATGAGAAAGGGCCTGTAACCGGTGAGAAAGACAAACCAGGCGGTGGGGGCAAAGAGCCTACATACGACGAGAATTGGAAAACCAACAAAAGGAAAGAATTTGAGGATCTCAAAACGAAGGATTTTACCGGAAAAGAAGTCCAGAAGTACCTTCGGAGAGCGCCATCTTCCTTCCCTCAGCTGACAGCAATTAAAATACAAAAGATTTACGAACAAGCGGAAAAACTCAACTCAGACGTCGACCAAACAACACAACAGATAAGCCA
>NW_027124107.1:0-5240 GCF_001457755.1 Trypanosoma equiperdum | reverse complement strand
ATTATTATTATTATTACTGCTCTTATTATAATATTCGTATATACACACTCACCACACTCTACTATCATTATTACTATTTCTATTACAATTTTAACTTCAACCAATAACTATACAGTAAACAAAATTAACAAATCTACAATTGAACTTTTTAATACCATATCACCCTTCTGATTTACACCCATAGGACACTTTCATACACACTCTTTCAAATTTGATATATTTTAACATTTTTTAATGAAAATGTTTAAATATATCAAATTTTAGCAATTTTAGGAAAATCTCTCACAAAGAAAATATTAATTATTTTTATAAGTTTCATAAAATCAAGCAAAAATTCTTAGAATGCTTAAAATACTATCAAGCCCATAAATGCAGCGGCCATACTCAGAGCCAATTTCTTATTCACAAGAAAAGTGAAATTCTTGCAAGTTTCACCTTTCCATTAACAGCTTATGTCAGCATCGCATTTAGTTTTATCATTTCTGTGTTTTTCACATTAAGTTTTAGTTTCTGCTTCCTTTTCTGCTGTTTTCTTTGTTGTGGTTTCTGATCCTGGTTTAGGTTTGCATTTTTTACCATCTGCTGTGGTTGCATCATAGTTGCAGTTAGCCTTCGTGCAGTTGTCTTTTCTGGCGTGGTGAGCTTCGCATGTTTTGCTGTATCGTTCCGGTCCTATTGCTGAGTCGGCCACTTGCCGACTATCTTTTACTTTCCTTCTGTGCCTGATGCTGTTTACAGACGCTCTGATTGCTAAAAGCTCGGTTTCTAGCTGGGCTTTTATTATCTTGGCCTGTCGCGTCGCTTCTTCGCTTTGCCTTATAGTTTTAATCGCATCATTTACCTTGTTTACCCATGGTAGAGAGTCGAACACCGTCGTGCTCTTCGCGCTGTCACCAGTGAACTTTACACATTGGCCGTTGGCTTGATCCCCGTCGCATCTGTTTTGACAACATGCCCCTAGGTACGTCGCACCGGGTTCGCTTTTGACTGTTGCGTGGATCCGAGCCATTGCCGCTGCTAGCACACCAGCCGGAATTGGCTGTGGCAGCTTTGTGCGTGCAGTGCCTTTTCAGAAGTTTCCACTGAGTATCTGCACCGGCCTTGCCGCTGGTTCAGTCTGTTAGTGCTGTTTGCGGGTTTACGCACGCCGTGGTTAGGGTGCTTGATCCAATGCATACGCATATTGCGGTGGCAACTACGGTGTTGGTTTGTAGCGCTTCTGGGGTGTTTGTGGACGCTGTCTCCGGGTCACCCGCCGCTGCAACTGAGAATGCTTTGTCGGCTTCTATGGTTCCCCCGCATGCGACTGCAGTGCCGAAAGCTGCCGTTCGTATGCTAGTGGTTAGTGCTTTTGTGTTGGCACTCTGCTCCTTGTCATACAGCGCAGTTAGTTCTTTTTGTAGTTCCACCGCCCTTGCTGCTCCGCACTGAATCGTGTGCCACAGTTCTTCCTTCTGCTCTTCTGTTAATGTGTCAGTGGCAGCTTCTTTCATTGTTAACAGCGTAGTTTTCTCAACCTCCGTGTCTTTCGCTGGCTGCAGCCAAAGTGACCACGTTTCCGCCCATCCGGATATTTTGTTTAGGTCAGCCGGTATTGTTTCTTCCCATGAATCCGGTGGCGTCTTTTTTTTTGAATATTCCCCGCCATTCTGCGTCATATAGTGTCATGTTTATCTGCTGTACTTTTTTGGTTACTGTGTTCTCTTTTGTTACTTCTGAACTTAGCTTAATCTCTCAGCACGTCACGCTTACTATTGTGCATAGGTCGTAGAACAGGGCTGCATTCTCTCCCGCTGCAACGTTTGCTTCGTTTCTATGTAAGGCTAGCAGTAAAGTTATCACCAGTAGTGCTAAGATATGCATCTTCCAAAAATGTTGATATACTCTTGTTGGGTTTTTGTGCTTTTCCTTGATGGTTTTGGTGCTAAGAGGCTTTACGTTGTTTAGTGGTTTGTTTTTGATTTTATTGGCTTCTGGTTTGCAGTGACACCTGCCTGTCACCATGGCCAGCCATATTCTCGACCTGGCTCCGATCAGGTGGTAAATTTTTAATCACTTGTGCTTTTTTCGGGAAGATCAAAACCGAGATCATGATTTAGTCCTTAAGATCCCAGTTAGGTTTGTGAAGTGGCGGTTGTTACCACGCTTTTCGCCGTTTCTTACCTTTGGATTTAAAATTAGAGTTCATACCCTTTTACAGTACTCTATCCCACCTTCATTCCCTCAATTACAAAATAACCCAACTTCTCCCGACTATTTATCCGCCAAAGTTAAAAAACATACTCTCTGTGAATCAACATGTCCCTAAGAACATAACTTTTAACATTAGGACATACCACCAAATTTTAAAACAGCAGCCAATACCATCATCACAGCTTTTGCATCTACCCATATCTGTGTGAAATGCGCATCACAGAAAACTCCTTGTAATCCTTGGGCACTATTTTAATTTGAAAGCTGTGTTGTCGCAGTCTGTCACTTTATTTCGCTTGTTTGTCCCATAATTTATCTTTTCTATCGCTTGTCTCTTTGTATTAGGAGCGACTCGAATTGACTCTTACATTGAACACTGTCTTTTCCTTTTCGTCTACTCCATCATTTTTTTGTGTATGAAGACCATCGTCATATTGTCGTTTGAATTTGAGCATATTTCGTCTTCCTTAATTTCTCCGTCATTTTCTCGAATACTTAATTATTCCAATTGATCACTTTCCATTATTTTAACTGCCTCTATTTTTATGATTATTTCGACCCACAGCACTTTCTTATCATTATTATCATGACAATAACTAATATCAATTAAATAAAAAAATTGATATTCACTCATTTTTAGCACTCTTTAACCCCACAATTTTACATCCATAGACCACTTTCACATCAATTTTTTAATTATTAAATTTCTTCAAATTTATACTAATGGGAAAAAGTCTGACAGAAAGCGTTAAAATATATCAAATGTTATAAAATTTACTAACTTATCTCAAAATTGAGGAAAAACCTTTTAAATCCTTAAAGTGTTATACTAGAAGCAAAACTGCAAGCAAAAGAGGAGCCTTCTTAACGACAAATGAATTGCTTCCTGTGGTGTTTGTGTTTTTGGCATCTGTCCCTCCTGTTGTCTCTGCCACTTTAGTCTTGCACTCGCCATCTTTGAATTCACACCCATTCTTTTCGGTGCATTTATCTTTGTCGGTTTCCTCCTGGCATGTATTTTGTTGTTTTTGATTGCCGGCTATGCCTTGTGTTTGTTCGCGTGCCTTGCTGTCGTTGGCTTGCTGTTTGACGTCGCTTGGCGTCACTAAGCTTTTTTGGACGGCAGCTGTATAAACGCCAGTTGCTTCGATTTTGAGCGCTTGTGCAAGTACCGCCAGCGTATGCGCTTTGTTTACGTCCACGTTGCTTTTTTCTGCTAGCTCTGCTGCGTTGCGTAGGTGCTTTGCCCATTTGATTTTGTCGACGCCGGTTCCTGGTCCTTTTTTGAAGTTATCGCTGTAGTCGACGCATAGCTTGGCCGCTGAGCCGTCGCATTTGTTGCCGTTTGTTGTGCCAAGTACTACCACTTTTTCGGTACCGGTTGATTTTTCGGTTAGTGCTGCCGTAAAGTCAGCTAGAGCTGCTTCGACTAGCGCGCCACTTAGTTTATCTGGCTTGCCGCCTGGGCATGACTCTGTTACCGGGGCAAATAATGCCTCCGCGGTTTTCTGGCTATTCCACTGTACCCAATTTCCGCTTACCCCGCATTCCTTAGGGTTGGTTTCGTCGCCGTTGCAGAGACACATCGCGTCCCCTGCTAAACTTGTGCCTGCCGATTGCTTTGTGCAGCCTGTGTCCCAGTCGTGTAGGCTAGGTATGCTGTGTGGTGCGTCTGGCGCTGTCGCACCCGGCCTGCCGTAGGCGGCCGTCTGTAGTTCGGCGGTTATTGCTGCTGTGCCGAAGTCGCCGGAAGCTCTTTTTAGTTTTGATATTTCCTGTTGTAGCGCTGTCGCTTTCATTAGAAGCCTCGAAATCGCCGCGTGCGCAGCCTGTTGTTGGATGGGATCCGCTATCGGCGGGTACTCTTTGTTAGTCGCCTGCCCTAGGCCGGCGTCGCTTGCTGCTTTTCCGGCCCTGTACCACCTCGGCCATAGTGCTGTCCACTCGGTTGTATAAGGCTGGTTTTTGTGGCGGTCGGGCAGTTCGCTGGCTTTTTCTGCGTTAGCCGCAAAATTGAAGTTCGCTTTCCATCTCTGGTCGCTTGTCGAGAAGTTTAGCTCTTCCAGGGTAGCTACTAGGTCGTCTGTCTCTGGCGTAATTTTCGGTACTTGGGGCTGCATAGTTGCCAGTGCCAGCAACCTGCAGAGTATGCTGTGCTGCCTGCCGTTCGAGTCCTGTGCCCCGTCTACTGAAGCTATGACGAGCGCCAGCGCCGTCGCCGCCGTCGCCGTGTTTGGTCTTTGCGACATTTGCTGGTCGTGCTGGCTATGAACGAAACTACGGTGACACGTTTGTATATAGGTTTCTTAGCGATCTCTATGAATTTAAAAGAGAATACGGGTAGTGGTTGCTGTTTGGCTATTTCTAAGTCTCGCGGCTTGAGCCGCAGATCAGGCTATGACGAAATGGACGCTGGTTGTTCTTCTGTTCCTCCGTGTTTCTAGTTGCATGGTACAGGGCGCACTTTGTTGTTTCTTTTTGTTGCTGTGGTTTTTCCTTCTGTTGTGTTTGGTGTTTGGGCGTAATAGCCGCGAGGGGCTGCTTAGTCGTCCAGTTTTGGTTGCTGCTGGTGCTGGTGTTGAGCGCCGGGTGAACCTCCTGTGCTGTGTTGCTGAAAGTAAAGCTGCCGCTTTCACTGCGCTACCGCACATTTCGCCCTTCGCCGTCGAGTCTTATTTGCGTCGGCTGTCGGTTGGTCTTCTTCTGCTGGCTTTTGACGTCATTGCTCTTGACGTTTTTTTCCTCTTTTTGCTGGTGTGGCTGGCAATTTGAGTTTGCCTCCGTTTGCCTGTTTTTTCGTTGTTTGAGTTCTTTGCCTGCTTTGTGTTGGGTTACAGGTTTGCATTTGGTACAAAGCATCGTTGTTCTGCTGTCCGCCATGTCGTGCTGGTTTTGGCTTTGCTTAGCCAGTCGAGGTATTTTTTCTGCTGGCGTTATAACATCCGTGGTCGTAGGCTGTTCCTCTGACTGCCGCCGCTCGGGTCGCTGGTGGAGTCGCTTGTTGGTTTAAACATCCACACTCACAACACTCTTCTATTATCATTATT
>NW_027124106.1:30889-37360 GCF_001457755.1 Trypanosoma equiperdum | reverse complement strand
AAACAAATGTGTGCAATATGTCCTTTCTTTCATGGTTTTGGAGAAGAAGAGTGTTTGTGATAATACTGGAACCGTTGCACCACACCAAAGGGACACCGGCAGCAATATTACATGCTACGAAGGCTTTGCACACGCCTTGCGCTGTTCTAAACGCTACGCGCGCCCTTGACTTCAGGGAAGGGAATGGAAGAGAAAAATGAAGAAACGGTCTTCCCAAAGTCAATTAAGCGTTACGCCCTCGGTCGCATCCATGAGCCTTTCACTCCAATTGCCAACAACAACGGCTAACAACATCCTCATTACGACATTGTATTGCTTTGCCTTTTAGGGGAGAGTGTTGATTTTCTTCCCGCGTGCGCGAATAATGCACAGCCGCGCGGAGGCATCTTTACCGTTCCAAAAGCAAAAAAAAAAGATGAGTAAAAGAGGAGACGAAAAGAATAGAAGCAGAAAAGTGAAGTTGGGGTGTGAAAAGGTGCTATGAACAAACTTCATCCACTTCAGCTGGCGCAGCGTGAAAAAATTTACATCCACCCCACGTGACTTCTCACTTTCTGTTGGCCAAATTATTGCATCCGGTTAGAAAGAAACCAGGTGTATCGCACACACGCGCTCGCACAAGAAACACGCAATCACCAACACGCGGCTACGCACACGTCACTCACGAAGAGAGCATCAGCTATTCAAAAAAAAAATAATAATAACAATAATAATAATTAAATGGAGGATACGAACTTGAAGTCCACCGCCAGATCCCATCCTTTTAGTACCCAACCACACACACGGATTCACAAGCACACACTCTCCTTAGCTCTCCAGATAAGTGCGGAACTCTTTTGTCATGACAGGACGGTCGCCAAGTAAAAGCCAAAGCTCGTGCGCTGTAAGTGTCTCTTGTCTTGCCAAAAGGCCCGCCAGTGCACGCACCTCCCTAAGATATTGTTTTAATATGGACCGCGCCCTGTTGAGCGCCTCGGTGATGAGCTTGTGAACGGCCTCATCCACAATATCCTCCTTTAATGGTCCAAACGGTTTCTGAATGCTGTCTTCCTGGTCTAAGTTGTAACCAAAGTGACCAATATTCTCGGGATCCATCCCGTATGTGCAGACCACCTGTCGCGCCCTGTTTGTAGCATGCTGCACATCATCTGCAGCAGATGTTGAGACGTCCTTAAAGAAGTACTCCTCCGCTACGTAGCCTCCCAACTGTGCCACCATACCTTGCATGAGTTGTTCCTGCGTCGAAATAAAAGCGGTTTGAGGCAACTTTTGGGTTACGCCGGAGCGATGCTGCCCACGAGGAAGGATAGTGGTTTTGATGACGGGATCGGTTTTCTCTTGAAACCAATGAAGAACGACCTTACCCGCTTCATGAAATGAAATGCGCTCCCGCTCTGCATCGCTCAGCTTCACTGCACTCTTCTCCAATCCAACTAGCACTCGGTCCACTGCTTGGTGGAAATGGCGTGTTGAGACGTATTCCTTTCCCTCCCTCGCGGCTTGGATAGCGGCCTCGTTGCAAATGTTAAATATATCCGCACCACTGCATCCAGGGGTAAGCGCGGCGACGGTTTCTGCGAAGCCCCGAATAGTTCCCGACGGCTCAAGCTTAAGTGGAGCCAAGTGAACCTCGGCGATGGCAACCCTATCCTTATGTGAAGGTTTTTCCAGCGTTATCTTTCGGTCGAAACGCCCGGAGCGCGTGAGGGCGTTGTCGAGAATGTCGGCACGATTAGTGGCTGCCAGTACCATTATTCCTGTGGAATCCTTGAAACCATCCATTTCAGAAAGAAACGCATTCAGCGTACCTCGCAGGCTCCCTCCGGAGTCGGATTTTCTTTTCCTCCCGAAGGCATCGATTTCATCCACAAAAACGACGCACGGCTTGCACTCGTGAGCTTGTTTGAAGAGTTCCCGAGCACGCTGCGCTCCAACGCCGACGTACACTTCCTCAAACTCACTTCCAGAACAACTGAGAAAAGGAACCATGGCCTCACCAGCAATGGCTTTCGCGAGAAGTGTTTTCCCCACACCAGGTGGCCCGTCAAGCAGAACGCCTTTGGGAAGTTTGGCCCCAAGTGCCTGGTAGCGGCTGGGGTTCTTCAAGAAATCAATCACTTCAACCACCTCGTTTTTTCCCTCAGTTACCCCCGCCACATCACTTAGCCGAGTGGCAACGGAAAGTTCACGCTTGAATGAATAACTACTCTTCTCTGCCGTGAGGGATGCGAGCCTGGCCGATGTGTTAAATAAGGAATGCGTTAGGGCCAAAAGGGGCAGGAGACAAAGGAGTAACATAGGCACCCATGGGTAATACGTTTGGATTCCAACGAGTATATCCTTGTTACTATCACATGAAGCTTCAAAAGCCCTGTAATCTACGAAGTTCCGTACGCCAAGAGCCTCGCCCTTTTGCCCACGGAAGACCGCCCTGTGTCCCGCCAAATCCACTTCCACAGTGGTATAGCCACTGATGTCCCCTTCTGCGCGCGAATGCAAAAAGTAAAAGCGCACCGCCATCGTGACTCCAAACAAACACGAAAAGATGGCCAACGTCCGTACACGTCTCGCCTTGCGTGCCTTGGCTGAAATAATGGCTATGAGCACACGCTCGTCAGAAGACATTGCGTAGGCACGATTCACAGATTCCGAAGAAGGGCGTGAAAATGGAAGCCTCCGCAGTAACGACACCGAGTAAAATGCCTCAAAACCTTTGGGGTAGCGTTTCTCAGATGAGAGCCCCGGCGCGCGCCCGACAGCGGCATTGCTATCACTGGTGTTGGTATTGCTGGTATTGTTGTTGCTTCTGGACTTTGAGGAAACACCTCTTGCAACTGATGCCTTCTCGCCCTCCTTCGGTGCGTCGGCCTTTCCGTCACTATTGCTGCCAGTTGCACAAAAACACTTGGATGTTTGAAGGGCCGCCGCGGCAAATGACAAGTGGGCTGATCGGGGTATCCTAAACATATTGTACACCCGCGCCCAGACACCTACGGGTGCAAAGAAAAGATAAACTTAACTTATTTGCCCGCATGGCGGGGCATGGCGTGGCGTAAAACCGAAGGAAAGAGAAAAAGGAGACGAGTACACACGGAAGCCACATGGTGCAGGACGGAACCACACTCCACGTGGATCTGTTATAGACACGATTGTCAATTTACACCGAGGCGCAATAACATTTCTTTCTTTTTTAACGTGCATATATTCTGGTATTCACACGCAGAGTTGAAACCGGTAATAACACAATAATGACAGTAAACAAACACCGAAGTTTCTGGCGACCACCTGTGCGTGGAGAGCTTCGTTGGGAAGTGGAAGATAAAAAAAAAAAAAACATGCATCACTTATTTGACAAGAAGAAAAGTAAAGGGGTCCCGAAACGAAAATGGACCCAGTGAAGTCAACAGATCACAACAACCAATATCATAATGTTCAGGATTATTATTCCATTAGAAGGCAGTCACCGGCCGAAACGAAGGGATGACGCAGACGCACGCACACCAATTAACAATCGTTCGATTATTTCATTCACAATGCCCTCTGGCATGGGGATGAGCGAGTCACAAAACTCTCTATGCGCCGAGTTTGTTCATCAAGCTCCCTTGACTGTGCATAGAAGCGGCGCAACAGCTCTACAGCCCGCTCTGCCGACTTCCTCCTCTTTTCCTCCGTGGCTTCAAAAAATGCAAGGCGAATAAAATCATCGGCCATTTCTACATGATCCGTCCCATAAAGCGTATTATCCAACTCCACCTTCTTTACGAGGTGCTCCACACATTTCCCATCATCTCTTAACCGGTTGAAAGCCTTTGCGAGGGCCATGTGGACTTTTGGAACCATAGTTTGAGGTGGCCTCGGCGGTGGGCACAAATGCTCCATTGTGAGGGCATAACTCTGCGAAAGGACATTTACCGCGGTCTCAAACTGACCCTCACGTATCAAACGACATCCTTTTTGGTACAAATCACTCGCCTGAATGTAATACGCCTTTTTCTCAGACGTGACGCTTTCATCCTTGTCATCACGGCAGGCGCTACACTCGCACAAGAAGCCACACCGCTCAACCAGCGAGCGGCGGCGAGTGTGGGCACTTACAGCTTTATACTTTGTCATGTTGTGATAAGCAATGGTGAGTTCCTCCCCTGCCTGAACAGAACGTATGGCACGGATACAGAGTTGCAAAGAACATCCAAGAGGGTTTCCCACAAATGATGCAAAACAGTTTGGTTGACATGAGTGACGGAAGCGCGCTGCAGTAACGTACACCGCCTTTCCCACTGGTATGGTGCGTGACTCATCGATAAGAGCCTCGCGTGTCTCCGTGTTAATGTTGATCTGCGTACCGGTATGAAACTTCAGCTCGAACGCAGAGAGCGTAACTTGACGTTGGGCTAATCGTAAGCGATCCGCACCATCCGCATCCGCGGCACCAAGCACCAGAGCTAATAAACTCACTGCTGTCTCATAACCCCCAATAACTGCTGCGGGATACAACTCACCTGTAAAGTTGCTGCGAAGGGGAAGCTCCTCACCACGCAATACCTGCTCCGATCGCAGCATTCGGCACGCCACCAACGCATCGACGGGACACAAATGAAAGAAGGCGTTAGTGGTTTCGTATTGCCCATCACGCTCCCAACTTGTGGCGGCGCAAACTTCACTGCAGAAAAGACCCCGAGCCGACTTGCCACGCGAGCGGTAAGCGGCACCCGAGTAGAGAAGCCGAGTAGCCTTTAAGCAAAAGCAACACCGCACCCCCCAATGATCATCATACAATGCGTAAGCAACAGGAACCTCCCTGATGATATCCCCGGGATCCAAAGGACCCTTCGCCACAACACCACTCACTCCCGTCCCATATGAAATATTTGCAGAACCAGAAACAACGGTAGCGTTTCCGCAAACAACATTGCCACTGGAACCATCGCAACATCCGTCACTCCTACCGGCGTGAAGAATTTTCTTCACAACCTCCTCTCCATTCGCACCTGATGCCTCCTCTCTGGAAGCCGCCTCCATATCCTTCGTGCCTTCCTCAATAAATCCCAAGCGCTGCAAACAGGAGCCGCGCCTCTGGAGAGCTTTCCAGTACGATGGCGTAAGTGTAAAGGCGGCATGAGCATCGGCCAGTGCCTCTGTGATGCGACCTTGTGCCATGAACGCTGCACTGCGGTTATTAATAAGTGCTGCCAATGTATCATCTTCACTAGCTGACATCATTCCACGAGTATACATGAGGATGCATTCTTCCAATTTCTTGCAACTATATGCATCATTCCCCCGACTCTTCCACTCCAGCGCATCGGTGTCGTTAACATTACATGCATGACTTACCCCCGCCTCCAAACTCTTCAGTGCGTTCACAACACCGGCCTTATCTTCTGCTTCTCGCAAGTATTTTAATGTTTCCTCAACTGGTTTCAAACCACTTCCAGGAGGAAACTCTTTGGATAACGTTAATAACATATCCCTCCATGAACCCAACTGAGCTGCGGCCTCTCGTCTAGCGGCAGCCTGCGCCGCAACCTCAGGGGACACACCACCACTCATTTCACTAAGCTTCCCGCTACTGCAATATATAAATTATACCAATACACACAAACACACACACACATATACACAGAAAGAGAGAGAGAGAGAGAGAGAAAAAAAAAACGGAGAAAAAAAAAAAGAGAAAAAGTGTGTGTCTCATTTTCGGAAGTCGCAGATAATTGAGGGACGTTACAAATGTAATGAGAAGTGGTAAAGTCAAATGAGCATCCCCATGCAATACTTTTAACGGAAAATAATAACAACGCGTACATTACACATACAAAACATACACACACACACACTTACACATATACGCGCGCACGCACAGATACGTATACGTTTTAAATGTGGCACGACCCCACTCAGAACCTTTTTTTTTCCTTTGAAAAGGGAAAACGAAACAAAAAAAAAGAGTAAAAAAATTTATGGGGAATGAAAAACCCGCACACGCAAGCCTTTTCACTTCTCCCCGTACGTGGCCTCATACGCACAGAGATGAAATAAAATAAAATAAAGATGGAAATGGAAATAGAAATGGAAATGGAACTACTGCAGACTACGAAGTGCTGAGAGCCGAAAGAATAAAGGGAGGAGTGATGATGTCTCCACCATTCATTCTTTTTTTAATATATATTTTTTTATATCTTTTTTTCCCCCTTTTAAAAGAGAAAAAAAAAAGAGGAGCACAATTCATATCACAATCCATTTCCCGGGGGCCCCACACCATAAGAAGTTCGTAGTTGATCATTCGGTTGCTCAGCGGCGTCGGCGATACAAATTAAAGGAAATTAAAACAAAGAAAGAAAAAGAAAAAGAAAAATAAGGAAAAAAGAAGAAACATGTCAGAAAAGAAGCAGGTTCTGCTTATGAGTATTATGACCTTCCACTATGCGTATATATTTATGTAAGTATATATGTAAGTGCGTGTGTGTGCTTGTG
>NW_027124106.1:30511-30879 GCF_001457755.1 Trypanosoma equiperdum | reverse complement strand
TTTTTTTTTATTTTTTGTGTCCTGTTGTTGCTTGTCCGTTGTTGTACAGTTTCCCGTAATGATGTTGAGGGGGAAATAAATTATGAAAAGGAATTTAAAAAAAGAAAAAAAGAAAAACGGGGGCAAAAAGAACTGGCGCGCGGTAACAGGAGACATAAACGTAAGGAAGGGGAAAGAAAGAGACGGAGAATGGAAATTAATAATAATAATAATAAACAGTCGCTCGTTGAACCTTTCGCACAACTAAACGTCATCACCACTTCTTTCTTGTTTCTTTTTATTTTGTTTTATTCACGTAAACAAAACTTTAAAAAAAACGAAAAGAGAAGAGAAGAAAAAAGGAAAAAGAGGGAAAAACAAAAAAAAGG
>NW_027124106.1:10217-30487 GCF_001457755.1 Trypanosoma equiperdum | reverse complement strand
TTTTTTTTAAAAAAAAAACTTTGGCTAACGGTCATGTCGGGCCTCACCGTAGTCACGGCCAAATAAAAAGAAAAAAAAACAATAAAAACAAGATAAACTTTTTTCTCTTCAATAAAGAAGAAAAATAAAGAGGAGGAATGGAGGAATGGAGTGAAGTGAAACTTATATCCATCTCTACGTTTTGGCCACTCGTTGAACACACTTTTTTTTTTGTTTAAAACACAGACACATAAATGCCTACCACCTCCCTCTACAAATACACACATATATAAATAAACATATATGAATATATGAATATATATATATATATATATGTATGTTAAATCTCACATGTGTGCAACTGCGTGCTGTAATCACTTCCACTCACACGTCAAAATTCCCACCATTCTCTTTTTTTTCCCCTTTTTCGTTCCCCTTCCTTCTTTTGTTGTTTCCTTCATTGTCGTTTTGTTATCTTGTTATCTTGTCTTGTCTTGACTTGACTTGACTTATCATGTTTCTTTTTGTTGTTGTTTTTTTTTTGGGGGGGGGGTTTCGTTTTTGTTTTCATTCTTTCCATTTTTTTTTAATTCTATTTTTTCTTTTTTCGTATTCTTTTTCTTTTTCTTAATTTCCTCTCTTTCCTAACAAAAACTCTTTTTTTCTATGTACAGAGGCAATATGCCATATCTTTCTTCTTTATATATATATATATATATTTATTTATTTAATTTATTTTTTATTTATTGACCTCCACTTCAATTTTTTTTTCACTTCGCTTCCCATTTGCGCTCGCTCATTCGCATGTGCCGAAGTATCGGTCGCCAAAATCCCCTAAACCGGGAACAATATATTTTCTTGAATCCAGTCCAGGATCTAGCGCAGCGGAGACGACATTAACATGTGGGAATGCAGTTAAATATCGACGAAGGCCCTCAGGGCAGGAAATGAGGTTGAGGAAAATAATATTCTCCTCTGGTACATTATATTCATTAATAAGTATCTCTGTTGCCTTAATAACACTACCACCGGTGGCAATCATCGGATCCAGCAGCAGCACATGGCGCCCGCTCACATCACTGGGAATCTTGCTGTAATTAAAACGCTCATCAGGTGCCTTTTCCAAACTCTTCTCATCACGCTGAACGAGGATTTTTCCAATACGAACACCTCGGCAAGTTTCCCGCAACACACGTTCCATAGCCTCGCCAGCACGTAAAATACTGATGCCAATTATTCCTTGTCCATCTGTCATACAACCCTGATATTTAGAACCTGTGGGTGTGATGACATCATATGGAATGGTGGGAATGAGATTAAGTGCCGCCTCCACAATGAGGCGAATGATACGCTCGCTGTAAAAAACAAAGTCGGTGCGACCCGTTTCTCTCTGTCGTATTATGGTGAAGAGATAATGAAGTTGATTCGTCTGAGGAAGCAGGTGGAAAGTCGGAAATTCCTTCAAGAGCGCTTCCTCCTGTTCATTGTAATTCCTTCCCGCGTTGTCGTGTAGAGCCATATTATAAAATATTCTTAAACTTACCTACTTACTTCTCTTTCCCTCTCTTTTTTTCCTTTTCTTCTTCTATCTTATTGATAAAGTGTCTCTACTTTCTTCACTTCCTCCTCCCTTCAAGTGCTTGTGGGACGCGTACCGTGAAATTAATTACAAGCACAAGAAGGGAAAGATAAATTAAGGAAGGAAGGAAAGAAAAAATAGACAAACAACCAACTCCTGAAGTCGCTGTTGCAAATCAACTGAAAGCGCGCTGTCCCCTTCCATAACTCATGTCTTCACACAAATGTTGCGAAGCTGCGGGTAACGGAAGCTCTCAAATGGAAATTTACATGGCGCAAATTAAAATAATCCCGCACTATGCGAGTAAATGTTGAAAAAAAAAAAAGCAACAGCAACAGAGATAGAAACACACACAAGTACATACATACACACACACATACACACACATTAATTCACCGTTCGCGTGAGCCCGACCAATGAAATAAAAGAAAAAAAAGCCTACGAGGTGCGGGTGAAAATACGCCTGCTAACAAATCAGAATCCCAGCGGAATCAAGATGTGTCCCCCCCCCCTAAAAAAAAAAAAAAAGAGAAGAAGCGACAATAACTTTCCTTCTCTCTTACGTTCGTCTTAGTTGCGTGCCGGCATCTCTGTTATCTTTACTCCTGCTTTTCCTCTTTTTTCCTCATTTCCTTTTTCTTTTTCTTTTTGCTTGCCTCTTTCTCTTCTACTTTTCTGTTCTTCAGACCACAAACACAAACACAGATGCACATGTACATGTACACACGAACGTGTGCCACTGGAAACAAACAAAAGCAAAGAAAGAAAGAAAGAAAGGGGGGAAAAACAAAACAAAACATGATGCCGAAGGAAAACTGTAAGAATTCTAACGATGATTTGAGAGAAAGTTCATGAAATCTTCCAAACTGATTTTCCCGTCGTTATCGAAATCTGCTGGGCGGATGAGGAGCGTCAACTCATTTGGTGACAAATCCCCAAATCCAATAGTTTTCATAATATCCGCCAGCACCACAACATCCACCGAACCGCTGCCCTGCGGATCATAAATTCGAAATGCTTCGCGTATGGGATCAAAACGCAAACTTCCGGCAACTGCTGGCGGCATGGCCGTCCGTGTGGTGTTGAAGTTGTCAATAATATTCCATAACGTGTCTACTGTAAAAGGGGCGCCACTCGCTTCATCAAGAAGGAATTTATACTCGGATGATGTCATATTGGGGTAAAATGCTGAAAGACGTTCCTTAAGTGTAGCCGGCTTTAGGCATTTATGGTTATGCAAATCAAAAAAAGCGAAGGCCGCTTCCACATCAGCACGGCTAAGTGTTACGTTTGGATCCTTCACAGCATTTGTCACAGATGAAGTGGAAGCATTTTTGCTGCTGTCGCCTACAGTTCGCGTAGAGGCTGAAGCAGGCATCGGTGGTGGGCTTTTAACTAAATGCAAATCCAAATAATCAAATGCACAACTAAAAAGTGTATGAAGCGTATGTAATCGCTCAAACTAAAGTCAACGCATGCTCACGTGAGAGGTGAAGACGAAAACACAGAAAAATGGAAAAGAGAGAAGGAAATAAAGCACCTGAAGTGAATCGATGCAGTCAAAAAAGTGTCTGTTCAACATGCAGGAAACATATATATATATATATATATATATTGTAAACGCAGTTGAGCTGTGAGCACACCAACGGGCGTTTAAATTAAAAATAATTAAGAGAAAAATCAAAAACGAATGGCAAAACGATGGAACGCAATAAAACTATAAATAGAAAAAATACTAGAAACGAAAAACAAATAAATAATAAGAACATGAGTAATAAGAATGATAACAATAATGACAGAAACATCCGCGCGCACCGACAAAACAAAAAATGAACTGCAATGTGAAGAGAAGTTAACAAAGTTTCACAGATATCGCGCAGAACACATTCCAGTGATGAGTGACACACCGTAGCTGCAGAAGACAGAGAAACACAAAATGCAGACACCCTTTGATGCAGAACAGTTGCCTTCGAGAAAAGGCAACAGGGAAGTCAACCAAAGGAAAAGAAGAAAACTATGTCCGCAAAACAAAACGAAGGGGGAAAACTTTAAAAAAAAAAAGATCCAACACACAGAACAAACGCCCGCACTGAAATTGGTCACTCGTACACACAAACAAATGTACATATGTGTACTAAACTCATTTTAGCGTGCACATCCCTCTTTGAAAGACGGCGGCGCCGGAAGGTGCCGCTGACGAAACGGCCCACAAACTGTTGTGGGCATTCTGTTGGCCAACATGAGGGCCATAACTTGTGCCCGTGTCTTTCGTTTGTTCATCCACACCACTTCATTTTTCATCGCACCATCCACAACGTGGCCACTGAGCTCCGCGCGACGCTGAACCCGCCGTCTCACACTGGACTGGCGCACGCGCAATAAAGTGATGATTGGGTCCAATTGGCGGCGATGGCGATTACAGATGAATCCCCAGTGATTGCGGCGTCCATAGCAACGGGGACACTTCAACTCTCCTTCCCACCGCGGCAAAAGGGCATTGACACTCGCAATTGCATCCTCCACCTCGAGCATTGTATCGGTTGATAGACATCTAAATCGACAGGTGTGAGGGAGCTCCCGTACCCTCTCAACCTCCACAATGTGTGCTGTGAGAAAATCGTGAACCAACGCTTCAGGAAGCCACAATTTAAATGTTATGCCGTTGTTTCCCGCTGCAGCACGCGGTAAAAGCGAAACAAAAAACATCGGACATTTCCACCCAATGGGCACGCGCCTCGGCACTTTATCCCCACGTTCCGTCCTCATTGGTGGCTCATCTAAACGACTTCCTTCAGGCGCAAAAGTGAGTTTCTCCCATAGCGCCTGTGCTTCACCCGCCAGACTTCGCATGGCCGTGCGTTGAAAGTGCCGGAAGGGTAACCGACTCCCCCCCGTTCTGATATGCTCATGGAATATTCGAGAATAAATGGAACGGATTTCCTGAGGGCGAGGACAAACCATTCCAGCGAATGGCCCTCTGCTTCCCCCATGCCTCGCCGTATCGATTGTTTGGTTATAGTCGACGTGTATGATATGTTGAGTGATGACAACCGGAGCGACTTCGAAACGACAAACACGACGTGCCATACGGCATGCGGCACCGCCGCCGGCACTGGGGGGCTGAGAGCGCAACTTAATGGTTCGCCGCTCTTCGGCTGCAGGCGGCTGTCTACGGACAATCCAGGCGAGAGTGTGCCGCAGGCCGTAAGCTCCGCTGCAAAACTGCATGTGCAACTGACAGCCTTTGCAGTTGGGGCAGCGAATGCATGGTGAAACAAAGGGACGAGTCACAGGAAAGGAGAAGCATCTGTGAAGTGGACTAACGGCAGCTGCCATTTCACCAAGGGAAAAATAAATGCGCACCGAATCCGATGACGGGTGAGAACGGCTTCCTGGGCCAGCGTCTTCATTGAATGAAAGCGCCTCTTTGTTGTGAGTAGGGAAAGGCAAGTTCATTTACCTTCTCTTGATCCGCTTCCTTCCGTTTCCTTCTCGCCTGTTTATGGCCAAACAACACGGAGCGGAAACAGTTTTTGCACTACATTCCGAAACCAAGAAGGGACCCACAAAGGTGGGGAGATAAAAATGGAAAGAAGGTGTAAGTGGCTAATGATGATCAGACAACATTGCACGAAACCGCAGTTCAATGTCGTACTTTCATACCGTTCTTATTCAAAACCCCTCCATTTTCCTCCCTCTCTAACCCTGACATTCTCAGTCGACTAGTTTTCCAGCAAAGCAAAATGAAGGGGAGAAAGCAACGCACCCCCAAGCAACTAGGACGTGAAAGAGGGCAATAAACATATGCATTCGCGTGGCCACAGAACGGTGGTACCCCCGCACATACACACACACATACGCGTATGAAGACCACCCCGCCTCAGATGTTTGCTTCACTTCGAAAACAAATCCATTGATGCGAGAAAAGAAGGTCATGTGCCACGCAAATGCAAGTCAAGGCAAGAAACACTGCGCACGTAGACTTTATTCTCTCAGTTTACTGCCCCACGCTCTCAACACCACATCCCCTATCCTTCTTTCCACGACTTCCAGTGATCTCCGCACCCCAGCATTATCCTGTACATCACTGACAGCTTTGCGCCCCAGTGATTTTCCACTTCACTTTGCGCACTTTCGCATGTGCTCGCGCGCGAATGTGCAGGTCTGAATAAAAAGGCAGAGTGAGACAGTGTCGTTGTCTTTACCACAGAGGCATGAGATGTTCGCATGCGATTAGCTTTGGGTTTAACTTAGTTGTCCTTTCTGGACTTATATTTAGTGTGAGGACGTTCCACGATAACACCATTCAGTCAAGGTGCAAAAAAGGGGGGAAGGGATTGAAACAACTTGCCCTACGCATGTACCCAACCAAAACCCACGAGGCATTGCAGGCGCTTGCCGTGCTTTTCATGTCCCGTCCGCGTCGCCCACAACTCAGTTATCTGACAGTGTGGCTGATCATCCAAAGAATATACGCATGCTTTGTTATAACCATCCCAATAGGCGTACACGTGTGGACCAACATCCACATATGTGTAAGAAAAAGTATAAGCTATATGTGTTTTGAACATTGACCCCCGTCGTCCTCCTCTTCTTTATACTCGCCCTCCACTTACCCACGCGCGCATTCACACATTCTTCCTTCGCTCCTTCCCGATTCATCAACCCATCAAAATGACTACCTACTTCCCTCTTCCTCACACCTTTACTTACCGAACTTGCCGTTCATAAACACGCAAATATCCTCAAATCATCACCACAACCGAGGCGTCAGTCCCTCACGCACTGAGTTAGCAATCTACGCAGCTTCCCTCGTATCGACAGGCGGGCGCTGCAATACGAAGAAAGCACAGCGATACAACAGCTGCTTCATACTGCGATAGTTGTTGGTGTACGTGGTGTCGATCAGGATCGGGTCACGACGAACGACAAAGCCAAAACGCATAGCAACTGTCAGCACCTCGGAAAGGGAAAGTTCAATTGAATCGCCTTCGGCGTTGCCAGCGAAGTGGTAAAGCAGTGGCCCGCAGTTCACCCAAATCCCGCCGGGCACAAGCAAGTTGTACAAAATCTTGATGTATTCCACGATGTTATGAGCAGTGTCGATGAAGAAGCAAGTGACCACCGCGTTCCATTTCTTCAACTGACTCCCCTTGGCGTAAACCTCCGTAAAGTCCCCTGCAACCATGGAGAGTTCACCGAAGGAATACGGCTGTTGGCTACGGCGCCCCACTTCCTCACTGGCGCACAGGTCAGGAATGTTTAGCTCCACAAACTGGTGATCCCGCTCCACCAAGTTGCACGTATTATCCACATAAGGAAAAATAGTGTGCTGACCGGGCGCCACGACATGATTCTGTATGTAATGAGCCGCAATGAGCATATGATAACTGAACTCATTACCCTGTGCTGAAAACCCGCGAAGAGCGAGCTCCACCACGAGACGGCAAAGCCCCGCACCAGGAACGAGGATCTGAACACCTGAGCGGCGGGACACGTCGGGGAAATGCTCTTCCAACGTCTGAAGCATCGGCTTGTACACGGCATCCCGCTCTGCTGCTCCTTCGGCTGACCAGTCGCGAACAAACTGCCGAAGTGTGGAAAAGACCTTGTCAATATCAAGCGGCGTTGGCGGTGGAACCTCCTCAGGAGTTACGGTGGTGCCGTTTGGCCAGTACGCGTCAAACAGGCCCTTCGAGGCATCGCAGATGCATTCAAAAAATTCGCTGTTGGCCTCTATGCACTTTGCGTACTTGCCGAACGTAGCCTCCAGGTCAATGCACAGTACCTCCCTGTATTCATTGTTGAATTTGTTGAAGCTCGCTAGCCGCGCCTCCCGTGAGCTCATCGCGTACTTTATATACTCACGGAACGCCTTGACGGTGCGCATGAAACTGATATGATCATCGCGCATCTCTCTATCCCCAGAAGGTGACTGGTCGGACCAAGGAAGCTGACCGTGTGGGGGGCATGCCGAATCGTAACAGAAATCTAAGCCTGGATCGTGCGGATACGGTGGTGGCGGACCAGGGTAGCGGTCGTCACCAAGCATCGCTGTGAAAGTGTGCCTCCTTATCTAAACACGTATTTTCGTTCATGTTGGAATCCAACGCATTTCATTAAAGCGTTGTCAGTAAAAGACGTGGAACAGCAGACACACACACACACACACACACGAAAATAAGAAGTGAAGGTAAAGAGTTGAATTGTAGAGGATGCAAGCATGTGGGAAAAAGCGCGAAACCAAGTAGAAAGGGGGATTCAATGAGCAGAGGGGTCCGTGATGAATTCAGAGGTCCCTTGAACGTGAGATCACAATTGCATAACCAAACACCAACACATACACAGGCTGATTCAAGCCCAACAAGCTCCCGTCGCATTGCCCACAACCATACGGATGGGCCACCATCTCGTCACTCCTTTACCCTCTGTGCAGCATATACAAACAAAAAAGGCAATGACGACGGGGAAAGCCCAACCTGCATACGCATGGAGCTCACATCATAACCCCCCACTGACGGAGGTTGACATAATCCTCAATGCCCCGCTTCAAACGATAGAGCGCCTCATGAACCGCATCCATAGCTGTGACAAGCTTCAGGCGAGGGGCCTCCTGCCTTTCGAACCAATTACGTAGTTCTTCGTTCAGCTCCCTCGTAAAGCGGTCCCCTTGAGTCTGACTCCACCCCCGCACTTCCTCACTTACTTCCTCCAACCGCTTTAGACGGTCGTGAATTTTCGTGTACTCACTCCGGAGAATCCCATAACGCTCTTGGGCTGTGGAAAGTTGTTCAGGGCTCATAATCGACATTGGGGGCAAGCTTTTGCCTGCTGACGCCCTCGCATTCTTTGCGGCGTCTTGCAGTTGCTTAAGCGCCTCCGCCGCCGCCGACGGCATCTCCCACGGTTCCTTCGTTAGGTCAGCATCGTTCCATCGAATGTAGCTCTGACTCATTGAAGTAAACATGACAACGTCGCCCTTTGCGGCAATACTCACAGCATTTTGTGCAGAGGACTTGAAACCCGAAGCACTGGGCTCCGCACCGTTCCCTTTATCTTCGTCGTCGTCACTGCCACTGTTGTCATCCACATCATCGCGACCACGTTTACTCCTTGAGCTTCCTAATCCAGCCATAATACCTTTCGAGCACGCCGCAAGCAAAACGTCGCGGTCCGCGTACAAAGAAAAGCGATCCACAAGTACCTTATTATGAGCAATCTTCTGAAGGGCTCGATCGGCCACCTGCTGCTTAACAGCTTTGGAGTCATAACTCTCCACGTCCACTAATTCGTAACCTGCTGCGGTGAGCTCGTACTGTCCGCGGCCGTTCATCGTGGTGAAGGCGTTCAGAACAGCCTTCAAGACTTTACCATCCTCCGAGGAGAAAAACCGCATAAGCTCACCACTTTCACGTGGGAGCGGGGCGAGATAGTGTACGATCCTCACAACCAAGGGTCGGTACTTGGTCAGTACCTCCGTAACGTTCATGATTGGAGGATTTAATGAACCATCCGATTGAACTGGAGCGGGGGCGTTCTCCTCAACTGTGGTATCCGCAAGGTCCTTCACCCGATGCACTTCACTGCGGGTAATCCTACCGATGCGCGGAACACAAGCGGACCCACCCTCGCCCGTCCTCTGGTGACGAAACGACACCGGTTGAAGCTCTTTTCCATCCGGCTTTGCATCCAACTCACACCTCCAGCTGCAGCAGTTGATGTCATCGTGGAAAACAACAACGCTGTCACCTTCCCAGTGGAGTTCGACCGCGCCGCCCCGAATGGCATCAATGAGGTCTTCGGGAAGGGTTCCAACCGCAGCTACCTTCATGACACCCCACACTGTATCTAACGCCAACCACACCTGGCCGTTTGAGTACTCTCTCCTTCCTCCCCCACACCACTCGGCTCGTGGCTGCGCAAATTTATTAGCAGTGAAGACACAAAAAGGAGCGGAGGAAAAGGGTCAAGCGCGAGGATAATTTGAAAGAAAAAACGAAATTGAGCAAGAGAAAACATCTCTTCGCATGCTACTAGAGTGTCTCATGTGGAGTGGAGGGAGCAGATGACAGCTACAGTTAATCGCTTTGCCACCACAGAGTGGGGCTTACACACCTCAGGCACACGCACACAAATCACGAACTGAGTCAATTGTTGAAGATAATAATAATAAATAAAAGTGGTGATAGTGATAAGAATAATAATAATAATAGTGTCCTTTCTCCTTCCCATCGTGCAGGCAATCCGCGAGCGGCGCTCACCCCACTCCCAACTCTAGGGAAGCCGCTAGTGCAGAGGCCCTCCTCAGCCCTTCAATTCGTCGCCGCTCAGCACCCTCATTAGCTGTCGCCTACAATCATCATCTTCTAAGAGCTGACTCTGCCACTGCGAAAGGCACCCCGGTTTCTCCTCCTGCAGTACCGCACGAACAGCTGACAAATTCTTAGCCGCAAGTGACAAAAGGGCCCGGGCAACCACAACTTGGACCTCATCGTCGTCACTGTCAATCACCGCAGCTATGCGCTGCGTTAAGTCCGGTACGTCGACGGTCACAACCTCAGCAAGATATGACAGGAAGAACAACACACGCTTAACTATCTTATCGTTGCTGCGCGAACCGATACTGTCCACATCGAGAAAGCCCTTGATGATGTCGACACCATCTGCACGAGCAAATAGCTGTGCATTCGGTGCATAATCACGACACAGACAGCTACATGCGTGGAGCAAAGCAGCAATAACGGCGGGATCTTCTTCCTTCATCAGCATGGGGACCAGTACACTTTGCCATTGTATTTCCTCAAAGCATTTCTGTGCACGTTCATTGAGCTGCGCAGCGTGAGCAACAACCATCGCAGCAGCCTGCCGTATCTCCGCGCTCCCAGCGGCCAGCTTTCGCTTATGCATGAAATCCAGGATAATCCGGTGACCGCCACCGAGGACGAACTCGACAGCCCAGTTGGTGTCCTCAACCATGTCGCTCAACTCTTCCAAATGCTCCAAACAGACATCCTCAGAAAGGCCCTCACCCGCTACGGCATCCAATATGCGCCTTATTTTCCTCTCCGGCTGCTCCACGGATGCTAGTGCTTCCCTCAACCATTGCATTTCCTCCGGACTACGCTTCGGGAGGTTACTTTCACCGCTACTCGCTTTCGGCCCATTGTCCAGTCGCGTACAAAAGTCGAGTAACGCTGTGTTTATGCACGTGTTGCTTGACATGTGTGCTTCCGAGCCTGTATGAATTGCGTATATGTACAATCACCTACTCGAACGACCTTCCAGGCTTTACAAATTACAATAAAGGCACCAATTACTTTTCGCCTTCGCTGCCCTCAGAGATGGGTAGTTGTCTCACAAGTTATTTACCTCTTGACGAACAGAAATGTAATTTCTTAATGTTGTGAAAGCGGAAGATCTATTTCACAACGTCAGGCGGCAAACAACAAAACACGCAAGGAAAAAAGGGAGTGTGAGACGCGGGAAATACATGTGGTAATCAAGTGAATGGAAAGGGTAGAAAAAGCCGGGCCCAGCAGCAGTAACAAAAAAAATGACGTTACCAATGGCAGCACGAGTATCGAAAGGGTAGCAGGAAAGCCAGCCCTGCTCGCACAACTGCATAACTTTATGGCGACTCCGGTGAGCCACCTGAGCATGTACACAAATCATTTAACAAACAGAAGTATAGCAAAGCAAAGAAATAGGGTTAAAAGCCCCCTCGCCCCCACATCGCCAGAGTGGTAAAAGCCGCAACGGCACACCACACACACACACACACACACACACACACAAGCTGTCATTTATCATTTGGCGCCCCTCATGGGCAGGGCACACCTCAGCCTGGCGCGGCCACGTTCTCACCGAAAGCACGTTCCAACGCTACCATCTGTTACTAATTACCGCTTTGACCGTTGCTCCACGACCCGTGCCTCCGCCTCCCGGCGTTCCCTTGCAGCGTTCTCTTGATGCAACCGTTCCGCTTCAGCGGCCTCCGCAGCAGCCGCACGCGCCCTACGGCGCTCTTCCACAATTCTTTTGTGTTCCTCTTCTCGCTCCCTCTCCCTTTCGGCCTCGCGGGCACGCTCCTCCTCCTCCTCCTTTCGTCGCTGCTCGGCTACGGCCTGCCGCCGCTGCTCTCGTGCTGCCTCGATGGCGTCTATTGTTTCTTTTGTAATTCCCGCGGGTGCGCTCACCACCAGAGTGTTAGGGCCTCCAGGAGTTATGGTTGTGTCCGAGCTGGAGGAATAGGGTATTGCTGTCAGTTGCCGCTGTTGTTCCTCTCCGAAGAGGTTATACCCCAGTGAGTCGTTAATATTCATGTGTAACTTGTTGCCCATTAGCTGATGGTAAGCCTTACGTAAAACTGCCACCATCTCTGTTTTCATTGGGCTCAGTAGCACTATGTCCTCGACAGGCTCGTAAGGTTCCCCACTCACGCAGTTCGGACAAACCCTCACATCTTTGCCACCTGCAAGTAGCATGGGCAACGGCCGAGAAAACGGCAAGCAGTTCTTTAAACAACACAGACGACCGCACCCGGGGCAGTTCTGTTTCTTCGTCGCAGGCGTTAGCTTGCATCCACAGCATTCACAGGAACGTGTTGATTTGATCGGAGTGCATATAACAGTTCTGTAAGGGACAGATGGTTGATAAGTGTGAATTACAAGGACGGTGTCAGCATGCTTTGTTACAGAGAGCCCTGAGAGTAAACGAAGATCGATACGCTTCTGCAAGACAAACTGCACAGTCGAGCTAGCCGGAATGGGGGCAGAACCCGTGACCTTCTTTTTCGGCCCCTTCTCGGCTGGCGGAGGTAACGACTTGATCCGCTCGGTGAACAGGTACAGAGCCATATCTGTTACAATAAGAATATCCGTTTCAATCAATGCCTGTTGGTGGTCGTACACACGCTCAACAGTGGCAGTGAAAAGAATCCTCCGCTGTTGCATCTCCCGCGGGCATTCCCATTGGCTCTGCTCGAGAATGTAATTGTAATAATACTTCTTTCCACCATCGCTCCAATACTCTTTCCACGCACCCCCCACGGGGTCGTAATCGACAATGGGATGCATAGGCGCCAGCTGAGTACGATAGTCTAAATATTCACCAAGGTAAGGACGAAAAACACTGTCTGCCCGCCGCACTTTTGACGCCTTGGTATACATTCTCCCCATACCTGCCTTCAATAAAATGCCGTGCTTGTTCTGCAGGTACCGCCGCCACGCACGTTGGATCTTGTACACTATATCACTGAGTGCGGCGTCGCGAAGTTCCTCGAGGATGGACAAATGTTGTGGTTGTCGGATGAACAACTTTTGCTGTCCAAGCTGCCAAGACCCATCCGGCAGACGGCCACCAACCTGTTTAAGAATGGCGGCACATGCGTCGCGATCAGAGCCTTTGAACGGGCGGGGAAACGTCGCTGAACTGAGGTACTTAAAGCGCTTGATAAACTTATCAAAGTGTTTTCGGTAGCTGTAACCGGCCCGCCTCACGCGTAGATTTTCCAGAAGCCCCAAGTACTTCACCTGATGTTGCACCCTCGCCTCGTCAATGAAATCAGCCCTCTTCTCGTCATTGGATTTGATAGTACGCAGATAATGAGGATTACACGCCATGAGCGTCTTGACAAGGTGACCGGCCTGCTGACGTATCTTTGACCCCGCAGTTGTTGACCGTTTCTTCCTCCCCCCGGCACCCGAAACGGCAGCACTTTCCGCCTCCGCCGCCTCATTGAGTGTCTCTGCAAGAATATCTAGTATAAAACGGTTTGTCACGGAGCGGAGGAGTCCAATGAGATCGGGACTGAGTGTGTCTTTATTCCGGTTCGTAAAACCGTCAGCGTCATAGTGCACATCACCTGCATAGTGTTTGACAAAGAAACCTCGCTCCGTCCTGTTGAAATGACGGTTTCCCGCGTGCACGGCGTCTAGCTTGTCAAGCATCTTAATATCAGCAACAGACTCCTTCTCCTTCGCCATCGTGGCGCACACATCGTCGAAGATTGGGAAGAGTCCCGGTGGTTGCATCCCTTCAATAAGATCACAGACAACTTTGTTGTTAAAATACTTGATTTCCTCCCAAGGTATCTTCTCTCGCACGTACTCTTCTTGTTCGACCTTCAGAGTTAGCTCGATGAATATCTGCTGTAACTTTTCATTGACGTAGTTGATACAAAACTGTTCAAACCCATTCTTGTTGAATACCTCAAATCCATAAATGTCGAGAACACCCAACATCAAATCATACTGCTTCTTCCCTAGCGCAGTGTTCACAGAATCCACTACAAAATCGAAGAGATAATGGTAGAGTGTCTTCGCCATTGCGTCCCTCGTGTTGCGGCATTGCTGCGCATCCAATGGAACGTCCACCACCTCATTGGCGCCCATGGCAAGTCGTCGCTTAGTGAACGCCTTCTCCATTGCTGCCGCGTCTGCTCCGAGTAATCCAGCGCAGAATTCCAACTCGTCACGGTTCGATACAACGAGGGTGTTTGAGTCACCTCCCGCGGCAGACGCTGAAGAGGGGGGCCCAAACTGCAGCTCGCCTAAATGCAGGATGAGAGAAAGAGTTTCAAAAATGGCCTGCTGCTTTTCAGGCGTAAGCATCAAAGTTTCCATCGAGGTGAGCATCTCCTCCCAGCCCCTCACATCATCAATGCCACTGCGGTCATGCACTCCACCTTGGTTGAGGTACGCAAAGTTACCCGGGTCCCGCAGCCTAAGCTTCTCGCGGAGCTCCGGTTTGGCCCCGCAGCACATTTGATAAAACACATGGAAGTTGCGCTCTCCCTTCTGTTGACTAACAACACGTGACTTCTCTAGAAGGAAGTTTGACAAGCGGCCGCCAATAGGACCACCCATCTGATCGAAAAAAATTTCAAAGAACTTCCCGAAACGAGAGCTGTTGTCGTTTCTCACTGTCTTCGCATTTCCAAACGCCTCCAGTACAGGATTAGAGGCTAAAATGATGTGCTTCACCCTCTGCATCTCCTCTGTATCCCCCGAAACGGCGGAAATGTACCGCATGATGTGTTTAGAGGCCTCCGTCTTCCCCGCACCCGACTCACCCGAAATGATAACACATTGATTCTCTCCATCAGACACCATGGTGCGGTATGTCTCCTCTGCGAGACCGAAGATGTGTGGCCCACCGTAGCTGCCGCTGCCCTCGCCTTTTCCGCCGTTTCGGAAGTATGCTACACACTCATCGCTGTAAAGATTAGGAATGTTCTTGAATGGGTTCACACTCAGCAAAACAGAACCGATACTCGTGTATATCAAATCTTTACTGTGACGTAACTTGAGGTTCTCCATGATGGCTTTGTCTGAGAGCTGCGGGAGGAGCACGAGGTCCTCCACCCCAACCATCGGCTGTTTATTAAGGTCCAGATGCGCCATTATAACGATTTTTGTTTTATATCATCAACTGGGATATTTATGTATTATTCCCACCTAACCCCTTCCTTTTTACGCTTTTTATGTGTTCAGGGGCCTAGCAACCTTACCCTTCGCCATCATCACAGTAAGCACACACACGAAGTAATATAAATAAATAAATAGTGAAAACAGCAAAGGATATGGCTGGGTACAATAGGAGGTGAATGGGTAAAGGGGTTTCAGAGTCGATGAAAGGAAAAAAAAGAAAAAAAACAGAGAAAATGTTAATCAATTTTTCTTTTTGGTCACTGTCAATGTTACAGTTGATTCACAGATTTCAGAGAGGGACCTAAAACGGACTCCCCCCTGCACAGCGAAAGGAAAAAAAAACTTCATAACTCTGCGTAAATTTCAAATGAAGAAGGCTTCGCAGCAACGGTGCGGCAAGCAACCAACACATACACTTACACAAAAACCAAAAGCGGCACTCTTCCAGACTGCGTGTTGCATTGACCTATTGCCAGCAGCGAGCCGCCGTGTGGAAAACTTTCTGGTGAAACATCCAAACATCAGATACAGGATTGTACATAACAATGTCCCGCAGTGCCTCACTGCGCAGGCTGGAGTAATCGTACCCCTCCCGCTGTCCGGCCTCGAAAGGAAACTTCGCGAGATTAATGACGGCCTCGCGAAGAGACGGGTCCTTCGACCACGCAGCCTCCAACTGTCGCATGGCCTTGACAAGCTTCTGATTAGTATATGCGCTTGCCGACATCCTCCCGTGCTGCACCGTAGCAAAAAGTTCATCAATGTCGTTGCTGTTGGTCCCAGCGACTTCGACGAAGTTGAGAAATTCTAGCGGATCGATCATGTGGTTTGTGTAGCGGAAGGCCTCTCCCACGGAGAAGTTAGGTATCAAATGGAAGTCCAGACGGGGAAGGGCAGTCATCGCAAGCGTCAGACTTTCGATGGGCACCTCAATCACAACGTGGCAGAGCCTGCGGTCGCATGCAAGAGCCACAAGCTCATTGTAAACACGCATCAACGAGCTTCCTTCGCACAACTTAACTACAAACAACGGCGACACGCCATTCATTGCCTTTTTGGCGCGTTCTGAGGCATCAACAATGAAGTCAAGTAAATCACCGCATGCCTCGATATTTTGTACACCCAACGATTTCACTATCGAGCGGACAGGGTCTTCGTTCGCGCGAATGTCAACGAGGACAGCCGCCATCTTCTCCTTACGAATGGCCGAACGAACCAAAGAACTCTTGCCACAGCCGTGAAACCCGGAGAAGACAATGATTCGTGGGTGCGTGACGTCCTGTTGGCGCAGTATCTGCCGCACCCGCTGCTCTTCGGCCTCACGTGGAACGGTCCCTTTGATGGGATGCCGCACAGTTCGCTGAGAAAGTGTGTTTGCCGCGATTGCCAGCTGGTAGGACCGCTGCTGTTTCGTGTAGTTCTTGAAGTTCCACCCAAAGACAGACATAACACCAAGTACTGCCACACATGCACTGAACACGCCGCTGTACTTTGTGAGGACATAACGCAACTCCTTCTCTTTCATGCGTTCCTTGATCTCCTCACGCCGGTGACGGTGCTGGTCGCGCTCCCATTCAGACTTCTCCAAAACACTCATGCGAACCGATTTGTTAAGGTGCGAGAGGCAGTGCACATCTGCACTTTCTAAAAGGTACAACTTGTCCGCTCGCCAGCCACGGTGGTAGAGAATGCATGATGTGCTCTCTTGGTCAGACCGTCGGTCCACACCCGCTGACTTTACCCACTCCAAAACTTCCTGAAACTTCTCGTTGGAGATGAATTTTGACCTCCCTTCGGAGAGCATGATCACTTCGCGGGGCACCGCAAGATCAAACCGGTCATCATCCAACAATACACCAAATGTTCCATTACCATTAACCTTAGCCACCAAACCACCAATTATAGTACCACCACCATTTGAATAGGGACAGAAGGGTCCGGCAGTAACCGGAGCGGTGGTGCCGCCACCTCCTCCTCCTCCTCCCCCTCCTCCTACCGCCGCCCCGGCTGACCCCTCTGCTCCTCCCACTGGTTGCTGCTCAACACCTTCCCCTTTAGGGGACGAAAGATTAACTGGTGCTGTTATCTCATTGCCACTTGTATTGGATGTGTTTGAGTGATTCAACACATCTGGAGCTGTAGAATCCTTTGGGGTCGGGGCCTCCTTGCGGCAGGAGACGTACACTCGTGATCCAACCTCAATAACAGGTGAAAGCGCAATCTCCTTGAAGAAGACAGCATAGACGGACTCTGATATTTGTGCTGTTATGTGGCCAATAGCAATGGGCTCGTCGGTGCTCGCCGTCTCAGAATTGCGAAAGTACGCAGCAACGCCAAGACCCTGCAAACTCATTTGCGTCGCCGCGTCACGGCTGCAGTCTGCGGTGGATGTTGAGATCCCCACATCCGATGAGGAAGGTTTTGACGCAGTTGGAGGCGTCCTGCTCGCCGAGGCCGAAGCGATCCGCATTACACGCCATGTCCGCCGCCACATATTCTGCCCCCGCTCTTAATACACACCCAAGCGTACGTGTGGAAATACACGGTGCACGTGAGGATAAGCAAGACTGTTGGGGCAGGTAAATAAAAAAAAAACTCCCCTCAATTCCTCGTTGGCCACCGTGTCGTGCTTGCGCTGTAGCGTCGGGTCTTCAGTCTCGTTTCTCCCCCTTTCTCCCCTGTGCTTTCGTTTGTTTGAAAAGTAAAATAAAACGAGACAAGAAAAGGGGCGACGGTACAACGGACACCAAATGGGAAAAGAAGAACAGACGAACGACAAGAACACAGCGTGAAGACGAGGCACGGTTACGTTTGCGCAACACTTAAACCCCAGCACAGCAAAAAAAGAAAAGAAAGAAAGTGCCAATTATTTTCTTTCTTACATTACTCCCTGCTATCCAGAAAAAACGCTGACTGCGTACAGAATAGGAAAATAAGAAAGGGAGACGGTGTGCTGGGGAGCGTAGGAAGAGCAACGCTCCTCGATTAATTAAACGCAAAAGAGGGGGGTGAAAAGCGAAAAAGCAAGGATGAAAAAAAAAATGCTCGATTAAACATTTTCACGCATTTGTAAATAGTAGCGGTCATCCTTACACCCTTGCTCAGCACGCCAGCTATCGGCGAGGGCGCTTCGACAACCGATGAGGTGCCCCCTCGTAATCACTGTAGCGAGAACGCGGCACTCCATGATGCGTATGTGAAGGCGGGTGATGATGAGGATGATGACTGGGCGAATGATGACGCGGGGTCGGAGAATACGACGAATGATTACTGGAGTGATATTGGTGGTTAGAAGGAGAGGAGTGGGACTGAGAATAGGGATTCCGTGACTCATGCCTGGATGTAGGCGCACTGCGTCCCACAGTAGTCCCTTCTGTTAAGCGTGGGTTCGAGGTTACGGTGGGGCGCGGCTGCTCAACCACCTCAATCTTCCACGACGGAGCGAGGGTGCGAGCCGCACTGGCTATGTCACTCGCCACAGCTTTCCAGTGTTCCTCATCGGACTTGTCTTCTGGTTTACTGCGATTTTGGGCTCTACACACGCGGCACATCGCGGACACTGCCCGTAACACCCGCAATGCACTGAGCATAGTTTGTTGCTGCTCATCACTCATGTTCCAGAAATCATAATCTTTCTCCTTGCCCCCAGGCCCACTATGATTGTCCCGTCGAGACTTCTTTTCGCAAAACGGTCCAAAGGATTCTATCTGGTTGTGGGAATCGCTCAGCACAGGTAACATCACGTTGGAAACATCCACCAGCTCTTGTAGCAGCTCCCGCATCTCATCTGCACCCGCGCACACACAAGATAAGATGCGGAGGGTAAGGTTGAACACACACTCCACGAGGGGTAAATGGCAATCAAGTGCAGCGGCTTCATTCCTAATCGCCAGAAGCGGTGCGCAAAGCTTTCGCACCTCGCTAATGCTCACACATCCAGGAACGGCGGTTACGATACCACTCAACTTCACGAGAGAGCGAAGGATGGAAACAACCAGTGTAGACTCTTCTTGGGTCATCTTTATGCAAGGCCATGGCCCCTTAGCGTCTTGCTGTTTATCGTCCTTATTTTCTGCACCGACGATGTCCAGCAGTCCCACGGTCGTGGATACAACAAATGAATTAGGAACATGCGTCCTGACGATCTCACGGTGTAGCATGCTGAAAGCATGAACAACTTGCAGGGCGCCTTGTAAAGTCCGAAGGCTGCTCATGCTACTCAGCGATCCACTCGAGAGGAGAGTACTACAGGCCTTCTCACACAACAATGAGCCAAATCCCGAGAAATTCTCCCGTAGCAGTCTCTCGATATCGCGCGCGCAATCGGCGTGCTGTGACGCGTTGCCAGAAAGGACAAGCCACTCCTCAAAAGCACGCTTTAACAAATCCGAGGCGGAGGAGTTCGTCAAGATGGCTTTACACAGAGGCAAGGACTGTGGCAACTGCGATGCGCAGAACTGCACAATTTTACTATAGCATTCTTTGGGAAGTACGAGTAACGCCTTCAGTGCAGCACGCCAGTCCTCCTGATGCTTGCTGTCACCCGCTGACTCTCCTTGTTTTCTAACTGTTGCCAATAGCCATTGTAGCAACACGTCACAGACCGATTCTCCATGTGCCTTAACATCCGAATCTCCCTCCAACAGTCCCGGGAGCAACTCCAACAGGAGGGTGCGGTGAGCACACGAGAGGGCGGCATCGGCAAGCGCATCGTGGAGGAGTTGCAATATATCGTTCCACTCGCTTGGCCACACCACCGCAGCTCTCACAAGAGCCTTCAGGGCCTCCTGCGTGTTGCTACCTAACTGCGGAATATCAACTAGCGCAGACTTTAGACGCTGAACTGCCTGTAAAAGTGATTCGTCTGCAGAGGTTTCCCCCGTTGATTGATATCCATTCACAAGATCAATAATCTCCCGAATATCCATCTACGATCACCTCTTTTCATCCAAAGCAAATAATAATAATAATAATAAGGTATGAACAACAGAATTAAAGGAACCGATAGAGATTCGAGCGAGAAGGAAGGGTTTAAAAAAAAACATGTACTGCCAAAACAGGCGCATGCGCGCGGCAACGAGTAAGTGCGAAAACACAGCTACAGAGTTGGCGGAGTGGGAGGCACGAAGAAATAAAACGGTGATCCACCTATCGGAAGTAAAACTAAAGGAAAAAATACACAGCTTTACAACATACTAGGTGCCCTTCCATCATGAGCGTTTCACACAACCTACTCATTACTGTTTGCTTTATTAGTATTAATGCGTCCCAGATGACCGCTG